>NC_086320.1:235728676-236028676 GCF_036172605.1 Pelobates fuscus
CACCTTGTGCTTTTGGGCACTCCAGTGATGTTGCAGCTCTGAAATATGGCCAAACTGGTGGCAAGTGGCATCTTGGCAGCTGCACGCTTGACTTTTCTCAGTTCACGGGCAGTTATTTTGCGCCTTCGTTTCTCCACACGCTTCCTGCGACCCTGTTGACTATTTTGAATGAAATGCTTGATTGTTCGATGATCACGCTTCAGAAGCTTTGCAATTTTAAGAGTGCTGCATCCCTCTGCAAGATCTCACTATTTTTGACTTTTCTGAGCCTGTCAAGTCCTTCTTTTGACCCATTTTGCCAAAGGAAAGGAAGTTGCCTAATAATTATGCACACCTGATATAGGGTGTTGATGTCATTAGACCACACCCCTTCTCATTACAGAGATGCACATCACCTAATATGCTTAATTGGTAGTAGGCTTTCGAGCCTATACAGCTTGGAGTAAGACAACATGCATAAAGAGGATGATGTGGTCAAAATACTCATTTGCATAATAATTCTGCACTCCCTGTATATATATATATATATATATATATATATATATATATATATATAGAGAGAGAGAGAGAGAGAGAGAGAGAGAGAGAGAGAGAGAGATTAAATATAGCTTTTTCTAAAATAAAATATTGGTCCTTTCAGAGTAAAACGTTTAATTATACAGTAAGCATACTCACATGCAGACACTGACATCTCAATGACACACACAAGCTCATTGATACACAGCCTCATAGACAAACAAACAATCTCACTGATATACATCAGCTCATTGACATAAGACAAGCTCACTCACTAGCAGGCACACACATGCAAGCAAGCTCACTCACTAGCAGACGCACACACACACAGCTTAATGTAGTGGTACTGGTGTCTATAGCATGTCTCTACAGGTTTTCAATGTAAACACTGACTTTTCAGAGAAAAGGCAGTGTTTACATTGCTTCAAAGTGACACCGCTAGTGACAGTCACTAGAGGTGCTTCCTGTGTCAGTGCACCTATATTCAGGGCCTCCACACTCTGGAGGCGCTGAACGTTCCCCATAGAGATACATTGATTCAATGCATCTCTATGAGGAGATGCTGATTGGTGTAGCGTTTTGCAGCCAATCCTATGGTAAAGCATTGGATTGGCTGAGATCATCAAGCTTGATGATCTTAGCCATAGAGGCAGGGCCAGTCGAGGGGAGACCAGCACGCTGCGTGGGGGAAAAAAAAAAAAAAAAAGGTGAGCAAAAACACTATTTTTAAAACACACATATACACCATGACAGACACAGAAACACACATATACCATGACACACGCACACCATGACACAGACAGAACCACACACACACCATGACACAGACAGACACACACACCCCATGACACAGACAGACACACACACACCCCATGACACAGACACACACACACACCCCATGACACAGACACACACACACACCCCATGACACAGACACACACACACACCATGACACAGACACACACACACCATGACACAGACACACACACACCATGACACAGACACACACACACACCATGACACAGACACACACACACACACCATGACACAGACACACACACACACACCATGACACAGACACACACACACACCATGACACAGACACACCATGACAGACAGACACACCATACAGACAGACACCATGACACAGACAGACCATAACACACATTACTCCTACCTGCCAGGGGGTCGTGCAGTGCAGACTGCTGTCTGTGCTGGCAGCCGCTGGGGGGCTTGTGCTGGAGTCTGGCGGCCGCTGGGGGAGGTCTGCTGGCGGCCGCATGGGAAGCTGGGCTGGCTCTGCTCTCCCGCCCTGCTGCAGGAGACCGCGGCCGGAATATGACGTCATATTCTGGCCGCGGTCTCATTAAGCTGCACGCTGGGGAGCAGAGCCAGAACAGCTCCCCCAGCGGGTGCCAGCAGACCCAGGTGTCTGCCCAGCCCCAGGTGCCAACGGCCCACCGGGAAATTTCACGGTATCCCGGTGGGCCAGTCCGGCCCTGGGAGTACGGACAGAAGATAGACTTAAGTCTTCAGCAGATCGTAAGGGCCTAGACGGGACATACTTGTGTATAAGGGAGGATAGATAGGTGGGAGCAGCATTATGTAGAGATTTGAAAGCAAGAACCAGAATTTTAAATTGAGCTCTATATTTTATAGGAAGCCAATGTAGGGACTGACAGAAGGGGGAGGTGCGGGCGGACAGGAAGATGAGCCTCGCCGCCGCATTCATTATGGACTGAAACGGCAAGTTGGGAGCACGTAAGACCACTGAGAAGCAGATTACAGTAGTCAAGGCGAGAAAGGACAGTGGAATGGACCAACACCTTAGTCGCATCAGGCGTTAAGTAGGGCGGGTGCTGTGACAAACTGCCATTTGCCACTGGGCATTGGAGAGGACTGATTGCTAGCCTCCTGCCCTGCAACTATGGCCCTGGGATGTATTGCCCTTTAAGGAACTGAGTTGGGGCTTATGGGCTTATATTCTACTGTTTCTGGCCCTTTAACTGTGTTGTACAAAGAAAGGGTTTGTACTTTTAAACTGGCACTTCAGATGCAGTCTAAGTGCCGAAGTCGTCGAAGTGCCGAAGCAGTCAAAGGGGCCGCCATTAGACAGTCGAACACGTGGCGGCAGCCATTTTAATCCAGTCGAACGTGGTCAGCGGTGTGTGCAGTCAAATCCCTGGAACGGAAATCGGCCACACATTTGAACGAACACCGCTGACCTGTACCTTCCCCTGCCCTTGGACACTGTGGCTGGAGACTAAGTCCCGTTCGAAGATTCGAACACACGTTGGAACGGGACTTTGTCATTTTGGGTGTAAAATAGACCGCCAGTAGACAATTGAACACCACGGAAACGCAACCCCGGTTTCACTTCGCCACTTCGACAGAAGTCGAAGTGCATTCAACAATTCGAACGCCGCCTTCGGATGGGACTTTGTTAATTTTCAGGGCAGAAATAGACCGACCGCACAGCCTGAATCTGTGGAACTGTTTTGGGCATGCAAACAGGCGTGCAGTCGGTCCAAAGAGACTTTTTAATATTTCTGGAACCCCTGAACGGATTTGTACGAATTTTGAATATGTTTTTCCCCAAGTTGTGTTGTTTATGAAAATATAAGTTTTATTCCTGTGTGATGAAAAATCTGAAAGTTATTAAGATGCATAAAAAGTATGATTTTTCAGCTTGGAGATAATTGAATACACAATTTTTTTCAAGGATCTTGGATACAAAAGGCAGTAGTGAGATAGGACGATAGTTGAATGGGGAGTCAGGGCCAAGATTGGGCTTATTTAGAATTGGGGACAGTTGCATGTTTGAAGGGCAATGGAAATATACCAGAGGAGAGAGAGAGATTGAGAATTTTAGTGAGAGGTGTAGAAAGAGAAGAAGACAGAGTACAGATGAGATGCGAGGGAATTGGATCTAAGGAGCAGGTGGTGGGGCGGGAGGACTGGAGCAGAGCAGAAACCTCTTCCAATGCGAATGAACTTAGAACAGCAGAGGGAGTGAAGTTAGGGGAAGTATTGTAAGGGGAAGAAGAACGATGAGAGATGCATTGTATGGGAATCCTTGTAAAGCAGAGCACTGCAGCCATTGCAGAGACTGAACATGGAGAACATTATGGAGAATGAGGGGAAAAAAAAGAGATCTTTAAGAGAAGTAACTTTTATTTTATATTTATATAGTTTTTGCCAGGTAATTATGCAGCTATGTTAAAACCTGTGTTTTAAATCTTGTCTTTTGTCTTTAATTGTAGATATTAATCACTGTCCAACTATGTTTTACAGAATACATTGATTATAATGTGACTTTTATATTTTTGTCTTTTTCCCTTTCTCTCTCCCAACTCTCTCGTGCTCTCTGATATCATGATATATTAACCCTTTCATCCCCACTCACAGTGAGTGTGTCCCTTTCCCATCCCCTCAGTGTGAGTGTCTCCTTCTCCCATCCCCTCAGTGTGAGTGTCTCCCTCCCCCATTCTCTCAGTGTGAGTGTGTCCCTCTCCCATTCCTTTGTTGTGAATGGGTCTCTCTCCCATTCCCTTGTTGTGAATGGGTCTCTCTCTCATCCACTTGGTGTGAATGGGTCTCTCTCCCATTCCCTCGGTGTGAGTGTGTCCCTCTCCCATTCCCTCGGTGTGAGTGTGTCCCTCTCCCATTCCCTCGGTGTGAGTGTGTCCCTCTCCCATTCCCTCGGTGTGAGTGTGTCCCTCTCCCATTCCCTCGGTGTGAGTGTGTCCCTCTCCCATTCCCTCGGTGTGAGTGTGTCCCTCTCCCATTCCCTCGGTGTGAGTGTGTCCCTCTCCCATCCCCTCGGTGTGAGTGTGTCCCTCTCCCATCCCCTCGGTGTGAGTGTGTCCCTCTCCCATCCACTCGGTGTGAGTGGGTCTCTCTCCCGTCCACTCGGTGTGAGTGGGCGTGTCTCTCTCTCTCTCCCATCCCCTCAGTATGAGTGGGCGTGTCTCTCTCCCTCCCATCCCCTTGGTGTGAGTGTGTGTCTCTCTCCCTCCCATCCCCTTGGTGTGAGTGTGTGTGTCTTTCCATCTCTCTCCCATCCCCTTGGTGTGTGTGTGTCGCTCTCTCTCCCATCCCCTCGGTGTGTGTGTGTCGCTCTCTCTCCCATTCCCTCGGTGTGTGTCGCTCTCTGTCTCCTATACCCTTGGTGTGTCGCTCTCTCTGTCCGATCCCCTTGGTGTGAGTGTGTGTCGCTCCCTCTTACCCATCCCCTCCGTGTGAGTGTGCCTCTTTCTCCCTCCCATCTCCTTGGTGTGAGTGTTTCTGCCATCCCCTCATTGTGAGTGTGTAAGTGTTGCCATGGCAATGCTCCCGACATGCATTAAATGCCATGAGGAGCATTGCCATGACAACCCGTGGCAACACTCACACAGTTCGCGAGAAGAGAGGACCTCATGCTACAGGAGGTGCAAGAATACACTCCTGGCTCCCTTCTTCACAGGACACAGTATGCTGTGCCACCGGACCACTAAGGAATCCTGTGTGCCCCCCACCCTGAAACAGGTAAGAGGCAGGTAGGGGAAAAAAAACTATATTAATATAAATATTTAAAAAACTACTGTCCCCTCACAGCCCTTAACCAATCCCACTGCACTACATTCACTACACATAAAGACATTGCATACACACACATACAAACACTGCATCCACTGTACACAATGCATTCACAATACACACTGTATAACATAATGGATGTGCGCAAAGCTTTTTATTTATTTTTTTGGGTGGGGCAGCATTTAATTCTTGACTTCTTGGGCCGGCCTTGCTCTCTCCCACCCACTCACAGCCGTGTGTGTGTCTCTCTCCCACCCACTCACAGCCGTGTGTGTGTCTCTCTCCCACCCACTCACAGCCGTGTGTGTGTCTCTCTCCCACCCACTCACAGCCGTGTGTGTGTCTCTCTCCCACCCACTCACAGCCGTGTGTGTGTCTCTCTCCCACCCACTCACAGCCGTGTGTGTGTCTCTCTCCCACCCACTCACAGCCGTGTGTGTGTCTCTCTCCCACCCACTCACAGCCGTGTGTGTGTCTCTCCCACCCACTCACAGCCGTGTGTGTGTCTCTCCCACCCACTCACAGCCGTGTGTGTGTCTCTCCCACCCACTCACAGCCGTGTGTGTGTCTCTCTCCCACCCACTCACAGCCGTGTGTGTGTCTCTCTCCCACCCACTCACAGCCGTGTGTGTGTCTCTCTCCCACCCACTCACAGCCGTGTGTGTGTCTCTCTCCCACCCACTCACAGCCGTGTGTGTGTCTCTCTCCCACCCACTCACAGCCGTGTGTGTGTCTCTCTCCCACCCACTCACAGCCGTGTGTGTGTCTCTCTCCCACCCACTCACAGCCGTGTGTGTGTCTCTCTCCCACCCACTCACAGCCGTGTGTGTGTCTCTCTCCCACCCACTCACAGCCGTGTGTGTGTCTCTCTCCCACCCACTCACAGCCGTGTGTGTGTCTCTCTCCCACCCACTCACAGCCGTGTGTGTGTCTCTCTCCCACCCACTCACAGCCGTGTGTGTGTCTCTCTCCCACCCACTCACAGCCGTGTGTGTGTCTCTCTCCCACCCACAGCCGTGTGTGTGTCTCTCTCCCACCCACTCACAGCCGTGTGTGTGTCTCTCTCCCACCCACTCACAGCCGTGTGTGTGTCTCTCTCCCACCCACTCACAGCCGTGTGTGTGTCTCTCTCCCACCCACTCACAGCCGTGTGTGTGTCTCTCTCCCACCCACTCACAGCCGTGTGTGTGTCTCTCTCCCACCCACTCACAGCCGTGTGTGTGTCTCTCTCCCACCCACTCACAGCCGTGTGTGTGTCTCTCTCCCACCCACTCACAGCCGTGTGTGTGTCTCTCTCCCACCCACTCACAGCCAGTGTGTCTCTCTCCCACCCACTCACAGCCAGTGTGTCTCTCTCCCACCCACTCACAGCCAGTGTGTCCCACTCACAGCCAGTGTGTCTCTCTCTCCCACCCACTCACAGCCAGTGTGTCTCTCTCTCCCACCCACTCACAGCCAGTGTGTCTCTCTCCCACCCACTCACAGCCAGTGTGTCTCTCTCCCACCCACTCACAGCCAGTGTGTCTCTCTCTCCCACCCACTCACAGCCAGTGTGTCTCTCTCCCACCCACTCACAGCCAGTGTGTCTCTCTCTCCCACCCACTCACAGCCAGTGTGTCTCTCTCTCCCACCCACTCACAGCCAGTGTGTCTCTCTCTCCCACCCACTCACAGCCAGTGTGTGTCTCTCCCACCCACTCACAGCCAGTGTGTCTCTCTCCCACCCACTCACAGCCAGTGTGTCTCTCTCCCACCCACTCACAGCCAGTGTGTGTCTCTCCCACCCACTCACAGCCAGTGTGTGTCTCTCCCACCCACTCACAGCCAGTGTGTGTCTCTCCCACCCACTCACAGCCAGTGTGTGTCTCTCCCACCCACTCACAGCCAGTGTTTGTCTCTCCCACCCACTCACAGCCAGTGTGTGTCTCTCCCACCCACTCACAGCCAGTGTGTGTCTCTCCCACCCACTCACAGCCAGTGTGTGTCTCTCCCACCCACTCACAGCCAGTGTGTGTCTCTCCCACCCACTCACAGCCAGTGTGAGTCTCTCCCACCCACTCACAGCCAGTGTGTGTCTCTCCCACCCACTCACAGCCAGTGTGTGTCTCTCCCACCCACTCACAGCCAGTGTGTGTCTCTCCCACCCACTCACAGCCAGTGTGTGTCTCTCCCACCCACTCACAGCCAGTGTGTGTCTCTCCCACCCACTCACAGCCAGTGTGTGTCTCTCCCACCCACTCACAGCCAGTGTGTGTCTCTCCCACCCACTCACAGCCAGTGTGTGTCTCTCCCACCCACTCACAGCCAGTGTGTGTCTCTCCCACCCACTCACAGCCAGTGTTTGTCTCTCCCACCCACTCACAGCCAGTGTGTGTGTCTCCCACCCACTCACAGCCAGTGTGTCTCTCCTACCCACTCACAGCCAGTGTGTCTCTCCTACCCACTCACAGCCAGTGTGTCTCTCCTACCCACTCACAGCCAGTGTGTCTCTCCTACCCACTCACAGCCAGTGCCTTGCTCTCCCAGCCACTCCCAGCCAGTGTGTGTGTCTCTCTCCCACCCACGCACAGCCCGTGTGTGTGTCTCTCTCTCCCACCCACGCACAGCCAGTTTGTCTTTGTCCCATGCACTCCCCTCCTGCCAATCATTTCATGTAGCATGGCCAAGCACACCGCATTAGAGAATCGTCAGTATCCTCTACCCAGTCTAACAGGAAGTACTCCCAGACCGAGTAGTGGATACAGAGATTCTCCACCACAGTTTACTCGACCACGCTACAAGTAGGTAAGCTGGCACTGCAGAAGGCAGAAAATAGCAAAAGGGGGGATGGACAAAGACACACAGGGGACTGAGGGTGGACAAAAAGACACAGTGGGGCAGGGATGGCAAAGATACACAGGGGGAAAAGTGACACACAAAGAGGCTTTGGGGGGCAAAGAGACAAACAGAGGGGAAAAAAAACTATATTAATATAAATATTTAAAAAACTACTGTCCCCTCACAGCCCTTAACCAATCCCACTGCACTACATTCACTACACATAAAGACATTGCATACACACACATACAAACACTGCATCCACTGTACACAATGCATTCACAATACACACTGTATAACATAATGGATGTGCGCAAAGCTTTTTATTTATTTTTTTGGGTGGGGCAGCATTTAATTCTTGACTTCTTGGGCCGGCCTTGCTCTCTCCCACCCACTCACAGCCGTGTGTGTGTCTCTCTCCCACCCACTCACAGCCGTGTGTGCGTCTCTCTCCCACCCACTCACAGCCGTGTGTGTGTCTCTCTCCCACCCACTCACAGCCGTGTGTGTGTCTCTCTCCCACCCACTCACAGCCGTGTGTGTGTCTCTCTCCCACCCACTCACAGCCGTGTGTGTGTCTCTCTCCCACCCACTCACAGCCGTGTGTGTGTCTCTCCCACCCACTCACAGCCGTGTGTGTGTCTCTCCCACCCACTCACAGCCGTGTGTGTGTCTCTCTCCCACCCACTCACAGCCGTGTGTGTGTCTCTCTCCCACCCACTCACAGCCGTGTGTGTGTCTCTCTCCCACCCACTCACAGCCGTGTGTGTGTCTCTCTCCCACCCACTCACAGCCGTGTGTGTGTCTCTCTCCCACCCACTCACAGCCGTGTGTGTGTCTCTCTCCCACCCACTCACAGCCGTGTGTGTGTCTCTCTCCCACCCACTCACAGCCGTGTGTGTGTCTCTCTCCCACCCACTCACAGCCGTGTGTGTGTCTCTCTCCCACCCACTCACAGCCGTGTGTGTGTCTCTCTCCCACCCACTCACAGCCGTGTGTGTGTCTCTCTCCCACCCACTCACAGCCGTGTGTGTGTCTCTCTCCCACCCACTCACAGCCGTGTGTGTGTCTCTCTCCCACCCACTCACAGCCGTGTGTGTGTCTCTCTCCCACCCACTCACAGCCGTGTGTGTGTCTCTCTCCCACCCACTCACAGCCGTGTGTGTGTCTCTCTCCCACCCACTCACAGCCGTGTGTGTGTCTCTCTCCCACCCACTCACAGCCGTGTGTGTGTCTCTCTCCCACCCACTCACAGCCGTGTGTGTGTCTCTCTCCCACCCACTCACAGCCGTGTGTGTGTCTCTCTCCCACCCACTCACAGCCGTGTGTGTGTGTCTCTCTCCCACCCACTCACAGCCAGTGTGTCTCTCTCCCACCCACTCACAGCCAGTGTGTCTCTCTCCCACCCACTCACAGCCAGTGTGTCCCACTCACAGCCAGTGTGTCTCTCTCTCCCACCCACTCACAGCCAGTGTGTCTCTCTCTCCCACCCACTCACAGCCAGTGTGTCTCTCTCTCCCACCCACTCACAGCCAGTGTGTCTCTCTCCCACCCACTCACAGCCAGTGTGTCTCTCTCTCCCACCCACTCACAGCCAGTGTGTCTCTCTCTCCCACCCACTCACAGCCAGTGTGTCTCTCTCTCCCACCCACTCACAGCCAGTGTGTGTCTCTCCCACCCACTCACAGCCAGTGTGTGTCTCTCCCACCCACTCACAGCCAGTGTGTGTCTCTCCCACCCACTCACAGCCAGTGTGTCTCTCTCCCACCCACTCACAGCCAGTGTGTCTCTCTCCCACCCACTCACAGCCAGTGTGTGTCTCTCCCACCCACTCACAGCCAGTGTGTGTCTCTCCCACCCACTCACAGCCAGTGTGTGTCTCTCCCACCCACTCACAGCCAGTGTGTGTCTCTCCCACCCACTCACAGCCAGTGTGTGTCTCTCCCACCCACTCACAGCCAGTGTGTGTCTCTCCCACCCACTCACAGCCAGTGTGTCTCTCTCCCACCCACTCACAGCCAGTGTGTCTCTCTCCCACCCACTCACAGCCAGTGTGTGTCTCTCCCACCCACTCACAGCCGTGTGTGTGTCTCTCTCCCACCCACTCACAGCCGTGTGTGTGTCTCTCTCCCACCCACTCACAGCCGTGTGTGTGTCTCTCTCCCACCCACTCACAGCCGTGTGTGTGTCTCTCTCCCACCCACTCACAGCCGTGTGTGTGTCTCTCTCCCACCCACTCACAGCCGTGTGTGTGTCTCTCTCCCACCCACTCACAGCCGTGTGTGTGTCTCTCTCCCACCCACTCACAGCCGTGTGTGTGTCTCTCTCCCACCCACAGCCGTGTGTGTGTCTCTCTCCCACCCACTCACAGCCGTGTGTGTGTCTCTCTCCCACCCACTCACAGCCGTGTGTGTGTCTCTCTCCCACCCACTCACAGCCGTGTGTGTGTCTCTCTCCCACCCACTCACAGCCGTGTGTGTGTCTCTCTCCCACCCACTCACAGCCGTGTGTGTGTCTCTCTCCCACCCACTCACAGCCGTGTGTGTGTCTCTCTCCCACCCACTCACAGCCGTGTGTGTGTCTCTCTCCCACCCACTCACAGCCGTGTGTGTGTCTCTCTCCCACCCACTCACAGCCAGTGTGTCTCTCTCCCACCCACTCACAGCCAGTGTGTCTCTCTCCCACCCACTCACAGCCAGTGTGTCCCACTCACAGCCAGTGTGTCTCTCTCTCCCACCCACTCACAGCCAGTGTGTCTCTCTCTCCCACCCACTCACAGCCAGTGTGTCTCTCTCCCACCCACTCACAGCCAGTGTGTCTCTCTCCCACCCACTCACAGCCAGTGTGTCTCTCTCTCCCACCCACTCACAGCCAGTGTGTCTCTCTCTCCCACCCACTCACAGCCAGTGTGTCTCTCTCTCCCACCCACTCACAGCCAGTGTGTCTCTCTCTCCCACCCACTCACAGCCAGTGTGTGTCTCTCCCACCCACTCACAGCCAGTGTGTCTCTCTCCCACCCACTCACAGCCAGTGTGTCTCTCTCCCACCCACTCACAGCCAGTGTGTGTCTCTCCCACCCACTCACAGCCAGTGTGTGTCTCTCCCACCCACTCACAGCCAGTGTGTGTCTCTCCCACCCACTCACAGCCAGTGTGTGTCTCTCCCACCCACTCACAGCCAGTGTTTGTCTCTCCCACCCACTCACAGCCAGTGTGTGTCTCTCCCACCCACTCACAGCCAGTGTGTGTCTCTCCCACCCACTCACAGCCAGTGTGTGTCTCTCCCACCCACTCACAGCCAGTGTGTGTCTCTCCCACCCACTCACAGCCAGTGTGAGTCTCTCCCACCCACTCACAGCCAGTGTGTGTCTCTCCCACCCACTCACAGCCAGTGTGTGTCTCTCCCACCCACTCACAGCCAGTGTGTGTCTCTCCCACCCACTCACAGCCAGTGTGTGTCTCTCCCACCCACTCACAGCCAGTGTGTGTCTCTCCCACCCACTCACAGCCAGTGTGTGTCTCTCCCACCCACTCACAGCCAGTGTGTGTCTCTCCCACCCACTCACAGCCAGTGTGTGTCTCTCCCACCCACTCACAGCCAGTGTGTGTCTCTCCCACCCACTCACAGCCAGTGTTTGTCTCTCCCACCCACTCACAGCCAGTGTGTGTGTCTCCCACCCACTCACAGCCAGTGTGTCTCTCCTACCCACTCACAGCCAGTGTGTCTCTCCTACCCACTCACAGCCAGTGTGTCTCTCCTACCCACTCACAGCCAGTGTGTCTCTCCTACCCACTCACAGCCAGTGCCTTGCTCTCCCAGCCACTCCCAGCCAGTGTGTGTGTCTCTCTCCCACCCACGCACAGCCCGTGTGTGTGTCTCTCTCTCCCACCCACGCACATCCAGTTTGTCTTTGTCCCATGCACTCCCCTCCTGCCAATCATTTCATGTAGCATGGCCAAGCACACCGCATTAGAGAATCGTCAGTATCCTCTACCCAGTCTAACAGGAAGTACTCCCAGACCGAGTAGTGGATACAGAGATTCTCCACCACAGTTTACTCGACCACGCTACAAGTAGGTAAGCTGGCACTGCAGAAGGCAGAAAATAGCAAAAGGGGGGATGGACAAAGACACACAGGGGACTGAGGGTGGACAAAAAGACACAGTGGGGCAGGGATGGCAAAGATACACAGGGGGAAAAGTGACACACAAAGAGGCTTTGGGGGGCAAAGAGACAAACAGAGGGGAAAAAAAACTATATTAATATAAATATTTAAAAAACTACTGTCCCCTCACAGCCCTTAACCAATCCCACTGCACTACATTCACTACACATAAAGACATTGCATACACACACATACAAACACTGCATCCACTGTACACAATGCATTCACAATACACACTGTATAACATAATGGATGTGCGCAAAGCTTTTTATTTATTTTTTTGGGTGGGGCAGCATTTAATTCTTGACTTCTTGGGCCGGCCTTGCTCTCTCCCACCCACTCACAGCCGTGTGTGTGTCTCTCTCCCACCCACTCACAGCCGTGTGTGCGTCTCTCTCCCACCCACTCACAGCCGTGTGTGTGTCTCTCTCCCACCCACTCACAGCCGTGTGTGTGTCTCTCTCCCACCCACTCACAGCCGTGTGTGTGTCTCTCTCCCACCCACTCACAGCCGTGTGTGTGTCTCTCTCCCACCCACTCACAGCCGTGTGTGTGTCTCTCCCACCCACTCACAGCCGTGTGTGTGTCTCTCCCACCCACTCACAGCCGTGTGTGTGTCTCTCTCCCACCCACTCACAGCCGTGTGTGTGTCTCTCTCCCACCCACTCACAGCCGTGTGTGTGTCTCTCTCCCACCCACTCACAGCCGTGTGTGTGTCTCTCTCCCACCCACTCACAGCCGTGTGTGTGTCTCTCTCCCACCCACTCACAGCCGTGTGTGTGTCTCTCTCCCACCCACTCACAGCCGTGTGTGTGTCTCTCTCCCACCCACTCACAGCCGTGTGTGTGTCTCTCTCCCACCCACTCACAGCCGTGTGTGTGTCTCTCTCCCACCCACTCACAGCCGTGTGTGTGTCTCTCTCCCACCCACTCACAGCCGTGTGTGTGTCTCTCTCCCACCCACTCACAGCCGTGTGTGTGTCTCTCTCCCACCCACAGCCGTGTGTGTGTCTCTCTCCCACCCACTCACAGCCGTGTGTGTGTCTCTCTCCCACCCACTCACAGCCGTGTGTGTGTCTCTCTCCCACCCACTCACAGCCGTGTGTGTGTCTCTCTCCCACCCACTCACAGCCGTGTGTGTGTCTCTCTCCCACCCACTCACAGCCGTGTGTGTGTCTCTCTCCCACCCACTCACAGCCGTGTGTGTGTCTCTCTCCCACCCACTCACAGCCGTGTGTGTGTCTCTCTCCCACCCACTCACAGCCGTGTGTGTGTCTCTCTCCCACCCACTCACAGCCGTGTGTGTGTCTCTCTCCCACCCACTCACAGCCGTGTGTGTGTGTCTCTCTCCCACCCACTCACAGCCAGTGTGTCTCTCTCCCACCCACTCACAGCCAGTGTGTCTCTCTCCCACCCACTCACAGCCAGTGTGTCCCACTCACAGCCAGTGTGTCTCTCTCTCCCACCCACTCACAGCCAGTGTGTCTCTCTCTCCCACCCACTCACAGCCAGTGTGTCTCTCTCTCCCACCCACTCACAGCCAGTGTGTCTCTCTCCCACCCACTCACAGCCAGTGTGTCTCTCTCTCCCACCCACTCACAGCCAGTGTGTCTCTCTCTCCCACCCACTCACAGCCAGTGTGTCTCTCTCTCCCACCCACTCACAGCCAGTGTGTGTCTCTCCCACCCACTCACAGCCAGTGTGTGTCTCTCCCACCCACTCACAGCCAGTGTGTGTCTCTCCCACCCACTCACAGCCAGTGTGTCTCTCTCCCACCCACTCACAGCCAGTGTGTCTCTCTCCCACCCACTCACAGCCAGTGTGTGTCTCTCCCACCCACTCACAGCCAGTGTGTGTCTCTCCCACCCACTCACAGCCAGTGTGTGTCTCTCCCACCCACTCACAGCCAGTGTGTGTCTCTCCCACCCACTCACAGCCAGTGTGTGTCTCTCCCACCCACTCACAGCCAGTGTGTGTCTCTCCCACCCACTCACAGCCAGTGTGTCTCTCTCCCACCCACTCACAGCCAGTGTGTCTCTCTCCCACCCACTCACAGCCAGTGTGTGTCTCTCCCACCCACTCACAGCCAGTGTGTGTCTCTCCCACCCACTCACAGCCAGTGTGTGTCTCTCCCACCCACTCACAGCCAGTGTGTGTCTCTCCCACCCACTCACAGCCAGTGTGTGTCTCTCCCACCCACTCACAGCCAGTGTGTGTCTCTCCCACCCACTCACAGCCAGTGTGTGTCTCTCCCACCCACTCACAGCCAGTGTGTGTCTCTCCCACCCACTCACATCCAGTGTGTGTCTCTCCCACCCACTCACAGCCAGTGTGTGTCTCTCCCACCCACTCACAGCCAGTGTGTGTCTCTCCCACCCACTCACAGCCAGTGTGTGTCTCTCCCACCCACTCACAGCCAGTGTGTGTCTCTCCCACCCACTCACAGCCAGTGTGTGTCTCTCCCACCCACTCACAGCCAGTGTGTGTCTCTCCCACCCACTCACAGCCAGTGTGTGTCTCTCCCACCCACTCACAGCCAGTGTGTGTCTCTCCCACCCACTCACAGCCAGTGTGTGTCTCTCCCACCCACTCACAGCCAGTGTTTGTCTCTCCCACCCACTCACAGCCAGTGTGTGTCTCTCCCACCCACTCACAGCCAGTGTGTGTGTCTCCTACCCACTCACAGCCAGTGTGTCTCTCCTACCCACTCACAGCCAGTGTGTCTCTCCTACCCACTCACAGCCAGTGTGTCTCTCCTACCCACTCACAGCCAGTGTGTCTCTCCTACCCACTCACAGCCAGTGTGTCTCTCCTACCCACTCACAGCCAGTGTGTCTCTCCTACCCACTCACAGCCAGTGCCTTGCTCTCCCAGCCACTCACAGCCAGTGTGTGTGTCTCTCTCCCACCCACGCACAGCCCGTGTGTGTGTCTCTCTCTCCCACCCACGCACAGCCAGTTTGTCTTTGTCCCATGCACTCCCCTCCTGCCAATCATTTCATGTAGCATGGCCAAGCACACCGCATTAGAGAATCGTCAGTATCCTCTACCCAGTCTAACAGGAAGTACTCCCAGACCGAGTAGTGGATACAGAGATTCTCCACCACAGTTTACTCGACCACGCTACAAGTAGGTAAGCTGGCACTGCAGAAGGCAGAAAATAGCAAAAGGGGGGATGGACAAAGACACACAGGGGACTGAGGGTGGACAAAAAGACACAGTGGGGCAGGGATGGCAAAGATACACAGGGGGAAAAGTGACACACAAAGAGGCTTTGGGGGGCAAAGAGACAAACAGAGGGGTTGGCGGGGACAAAGAGACACCTAGGAGCATACTCAGAGGGGTTTTGCTGAACAAAGAGTCACACAGTTGGGGGATATAAAGGCACACAGGGCTGGGGGGACAAAGAGATACAGGGAGGGGCAAAGAGACACATGGAAGGACAAAGACACACAAAGGGAGCTGTGGGGGGCAAAGAGACACACAGAGGGACTTGGGGGGCCGGAGAGACAAAGAGAGACACTTGGGGGGGACAGACACACAGAGGGGCAAAGAGGGACACAGAAGGGTTCAGAGAGACAGAAAACACACACAGGAAAAAAAAAGAGGATGAAAAGACAAACAGAGGGGCAATTGGCGATTTCTGTTTCTTGGGGGTGGTGTAAGTACCTGGTCTTGGCTAGGGTGCAAAATAGTCTAGAAAAGTAGATACAAGGTGTGATAAACCACAACTATTTTAAAAAGGGGGGCAGCTACATACATATAACAAGCGACTGAAACTGAGTGGAATCTCAAAAGTCAAAATAGTATGTGCGCTCAGAGTAAATACAATATGAAATGCGTAATACATTTATTGAGTAATAACTCATAAAATCACTTTATAAAAATAAATCCATATAAATAAATCAATCAAGACATACAATAATAGGATAATAAAAATAAAAAATAAAAATAAAACCTGAACCCACTGTTTACAACAATGCACAAATTAACTCTATATTATAGATACATTTTATGCATAGTGTAAAGAGTATCAACCGGCTGCCTAATAGATGATACAACAATAAAAAGCAAAATAGTTACAATATATACGAAAATGTGCACCAGAATAAAGTATTGGAATAACTAAACAAGTGTTATAGTCAAACACTCAAATATGTAGTATGAAAAATAATAAATTGATTAAATACCTGCCTCGGTGTGGGCCCCCCACCGAGGTATATATCATGAGAATCCGTACTGGAAAAAAAACAAAGTTAAATGAAGATTGAGTGATGAAAATTGTAGAAAATAGCAGAGAGTTCGAAGTAGCAGACCTCCGTTAGATGGCAATAAAGGATGCCGCGGTCGGGATCTTCGAAAAAGATGGGATCTTCGCGGTGTAGATATAACGGGCCACCCACAGGTGCAGCTGATTCGATGCAAACGAGCTGGAGACTGATACCGCGGTCGGAGCCTTCACAAAAGACCGCGGTATAGAGGAAAGAAAGCAGCGGTCAGCAAGGACCGAAAAACCTTCCAGAGGTCCTGAGCAGGATACACTAAAGGACTCTCTTGAACAAAAATTTTTTTAAAAATAAAACAATAACTGAAAAATGAGGATAAAATAAAATAAAAAGTCGGCAGCCGGGAAAACAGCAGGTCCAGAAGTAAACTACAGCCACATCTACGCGTTTCGTCCCACCCACGGGACTTTATCAAGACAAACTAGTCTAGCACTGGCCCTGCCTTAGTGTGAATGTCTCCCACAGACCACATCACTGTTTTATTCAGGGGCACTCATGCCCCGAGTAAGGGACCTAGCAACTTGGTAAAGCTTGTAAGCTTGCTCTCAAACTCTGTTGATTGTATCATTTTAACTCTAGATTTATGAAAAAATATCCCTTATTAAAAAAGCCCTAATCTAATGTCCACTCATCCTTGAGTGTTGTAGCGTTGCTACTCCCATCTGCAGGTCAATTCACTTTGTGCAAAGTGCATGTGCTCAATGTATCACCAAACCTGTCCAATAAAATTATCTGAAGGGGACTCAAAATAGGAGCATACCTCCCTTGAGGAGCTCACTAATCATAAATTTTTTTTAAAGTATTTTAAAAATGAATATTTTTTTTTACTATTGCATGTTGAAACTTGATGAAAACATTTTAACATAATTAGTTAGATTTTCTATAATAAATATATATATGTTTAATTTATTTAACTTATTTATATCAGTGTGCTTTCATTCTGGAGTTATCCAGAATGAATAAACACTGATAAACACTGGGAAAAGAATAAAGCAACAACTGTACATATTTCATAATGTTAAACTTATGCCTGTTTACTTTTAATAAAAAAATAAATTTTAAATTAAAATCTGTTTGTTTTCTTTTAACTATATGCCTATACTGTTTTTCTTATCATGTGGGAATCCATGGGGGAAACCATGTCTCTGTAGTGGGCCGAGGGTAACTCTGACAGACCGCCTGCCACCCCGACTGGGTGCCTCCGTCAATCAAGGCTCCTAGTGATTACCGAGGGCTCCAAGCACACCACCAGACACCATAAGCACTGTAGAACCCACGGACCGCCGCAGCTTGGTTGGGGTCTCGCCGTCCTCCACCCACCCTGGACCGAAGACCAGGATCCAGCTTCCACTGGGAGAACCTCTCCTCCAAGAGAGAGTATAGCGTTGAAGCTCTTACAAGAGCTAGTGGTTAAAGCATGTGTAGCAGTTCCCTACAACAAGAGATGAGACTCAGTGTTGAGGGTAAAAGTAAGACTGAATTTTAATGGTGCCACACTGGCCTTTTATGACAATCCCCATGCAAGAGGTACACCCATATGGACCGTGTTGGCGACTCCAACACAAATACACAGACCAATAAGAATAGTGATTAAATGCACGAACCATAACAAACATACAATCCCTCCCCTGTGCCTGGGAGATGATTGAGTTAAAAACACATTTAAAAAAAAAAATTTTTTATCCCAAGCACACTTGATATCCCCACAATTGTTACATCCCCTGATAGCTCTGATCTGGGTGACCAACATAACCAAAAATCACCCAGATCAGTTCAAGGGTTCAAGAATTCCATGAAAGTCATATTTTGACTGACCGCATGCCCAAAACTGTTTCAGAGAATCAGGCTGTGCGGCCGGTCTACTTCGGGGATTCGAAGTACAGTTCGAAATACCGAATGTAGCCATTAATGGATAAAGTTAGTGTATGTCTCTTGTTCGTGAGCTTCATTTTACCGTACGCCGTTCGACTCCTGTTCGAATAGCCAAACATCCACGGAAGATAAAGTTTAACGGTGTTCGCGCCGTTGAGTGTCCCATTTGAGTTCCATTAACTCGACGACCAAACTTCGCTGGATGCGTTCGTCTAAACAAGATGGCAACCGCCACGTGTTCGAATGGCACTTCGAATGGCTTCAGGAGTTCCGGAGTTCAAAGTGCCACTTTGAAAGTTCGAATTGTTCCTGTTAGAAGTCCAAGAGGCACAACCAGAGTCTTTAACCCAAAGTTAATTACAGGGGCTATAGTCACAGGGCAGGACGCTGGCAAACAAGCCCCTCCAAAACCAAGTGGCAAGGTCACTTTCATCACAGTAACCCGACTGGTTACCTCGGCTAATGCAGAATGAAGAGACCCATTTTCCACCAGTAACTGGATGACAAACTGTTCCAGGGTTACAACAACCACTTTATTTGGCCACACTTGGCTTTATGCTCTCCCCATGCAAGGGGTGGATCATAGGTAAAAGACAATGTCCCCTGCCAGGGGTTGTAGGACGGAACTGGAACCCTTGACCCTTTGTCCCTGGTTCCTGCCACTCAGTTTGCCCTCCCAGTGTCCTCCCCACTCCCAGGGGATTGTGCGTGTGACAGTAACTCTAGTCCCTTTGTCCCCAGTTCCTGCCACCCAAATACATCATCCTCTGTGATCTGGGATCCCATGCACAGAAAGCCCGCCAAAACACCATTGTCCCCAAAGAGTGTCCCCACCAATCTCAGGGCCCCCCAGAATGGTAATAGGGTTTCAGGGTGAAACCAGGCAAGGGAAGCATCCCTTTTGGGACACAAATGCTCCCCCTGGCCGCCGTTCGTCTATATGAATGGTGGCCGCCCAGGGAAGCACTCAATATTTACTTCCCTTGCGGTTTCACACTTATGTTGCAAGTTGCCAACGTTCTAATTGATTGGTGTGAGCACTCCAAGGGGCACTGGAATCTGAAAATGCTCACCTTGGATGGGGTTCATTTAACGAACGGGCTGCCACCCAGGGTCTGCACGCGCCGAGGCATGCCTTGCGGTCTGTGGTTTTGACACCTCGTTACGTGGTTTGAACGTTCTAAATGGGGTTTCGTGGTGGTCCCCGTTTGGGAGGTGAATGGAACACGTTAGTATGGCGTTCCCAAATGGGGAGCAGGCAAAACACATGAATACATCACAATACAGGGGAAAACACGTGGAATAACACATAGCAATTCACGGACAGGAACAGTCTCCCACAACCAAACCAAACTTTTTAGTCACATGAATATATTAATCTAACAGATTAAATCAAAACTCAACAAATCCCAGGCACCAGATTGCCATGGCGACTAGGAATTTTCTACAAAGTATTGTGTAGTGGACATGTCCAAAGGCAATGTGAACTAGCACAGCTGTGTATTGTCCTGAAAGCAAGGTAGAATATCCAAAAAAATGGTCAATAACTGCATTTTTCTCCTGCTAGATGTTTAAAGACCACACAGTTTTAGGTCGGAGGGTACTATGAGTCCAGGGTAGATGGAAGAATATTGAATAAATTAAATGAAAACAAAATTATTAACACTTTTTCTATGATATTTCTTGCCTTTAAAAACAGTGGCAAGCGGATGTGAGTAGTAAACACAGTGCCACATGCCCATTCCGCTTTACAAAGTGACAGATAAAATAAACCAGTTTTCTTTATTCTCCACAATCTTTGGCTAACATGTCCTTATCAAAGTATATGAAAATGCCCATTAAAAAAAACACAAGTCACTACAGCCAACTGACAACATACTACCACAGCCATTGCTAAATAAGCGACAAAATGCCCTACCCCAGCCTATAAACGGTGAACCATTGCAAAAGGAGTTTTTTTGTTTTTTGATATAAAAACGTATTTAATCTGTAAAGCATATGGTTGACTAGGAAAAAGTTAATACTTGAGTAGAAGGTAGTACCATTTTCCGCAACAACTGGGGTACATCAAGTTTTACAAATGTTCTATAAAATTTCTACAGACAGCCGGGAGTTTCTGAAGCTCAGATGAAGATTGGTTGTAAATAGTTAGTAAGGTTGATTACAGACCACACAGGTGTAAAGTTAAATGGCACTGTGTCTGGATTTTTATACGTGGCGCTGAAATAAATTGCGCCCAATAGTGGCATAATCTTAGCGTGCTCCAATTTCCAAAATGAAGTCCCAGCGCCAATGCGTAAAGAATGACCGCCAAACAAATTGAAATGGGAGAGGAAGTTCCCCTCCTCGTATACCACGATTGGGCCAGCCAGGTACCGCCGTACCGCGGACTCCCTGAGCGCCCAGACCAGACAGGCATCCAATCCTGGGACCGCTGCCAGCGGGACCCACCTGCCCCTGCAAAGGATGTCGGTCTTGAATGGACGAGTCTTGAAGGACACCGGATCCTGACCATCCCGGACATCTGCAAACAGAATCCTCCCCTACCGGCTGACCAGTTCGGACCCACCAATACCCCAATCCTCATGGCCCTAAAGAAATGAAGAAACGACGAGGCATACCTCTGGGAGCGCCTGGCACAATTGTACCCATAGTGCCCCCAAAACCGGCCTCTTTGGATCCACAGAAACCGACCCCTGCACGGGCCCTACACCGCATGCCATACCAGAAACTCCGTGGCGACAGCCACCCAACCCTGGGACTTAACCAGAAAACTAAACTGGACACGTGCAAGGACACCCCGGAGGACAACATATCCGCCAAAACCAACGCTCCAGCAGTCACAACAGACCTTATAACGAGCAGGCAAACCTGCAAATACACCCACCTCTGACTCCCGCGCTTGCCATTCCACCCATACCCTGGAGTACTTTAGCCCAAGAGGAACCGGACCTACACGACACAAGAAGACATGGGCACTGGAGCACCAGACGCTGGAGCAGGGGAAAAGCCAAAAGAGAATAGGGGGGCCGAGAGCTGGCTAATCACCTGGACAACCCCGGTCCTGTAGCTCCCGACCCCACAAATCCAATGCCACCACAATGGAAAAGCTCCAGGAAGGCAAGATTCCTGGTCAAGTCGGAGGCGGACCATGCCGCCGACCATGTCAGCACACCAGCGCGATCCCAGAATCGCCCCAACCAGACAGCCAGCCGCCTCCTTAAAGAGGGGCAAGTCCGAACTGAACACCTCCGGCGCCTGCCAATATGACCTTCCAATATACTCGGTCAGGAAGAAAACCCAGACCTCCAGAGACGGATAAAATACTGTGGTCCCGGTAGTAGCGGCCACCAGGTGCTTGCGGGACAATTGCCCCATGGGCCTGATCCGGCAGTGGAAGATCAACCTCCCTAACAGGGACTGCACAGATGCATCCTCCTCAGACCCCTGGCCATCGCCACACCTTCTCAACCTTATCCCGCGGCAGCCAGCACTCCATGGCCACAGAGTCAATTTCGATACCCAAGGAGCTAAGGCACGTCACTGGGCCCCCACTGTCTTATTGTGCTATAAGAGTAGGCGCTATCTTTAATGTGGGCGAATGCGAGATCCCTATTAAAAGCAGAACCGCAGCGGCCAGAATCCACAGGAACACGGCACGCGCTGGAGACCGGGATAGAAGGATGTCGGGCAACAGTTTGCCATGAGCAATGTAAGTATACCATGTTTCTGTTGGCGTAGCCGCTGTGTTTAAGTGCGGCCACGCTGGCAGAATATCGTAGAGCAAGATAGGAACTAGATTTCTCACTGTGAGCTGTCTAGTTCCTATCCTTGTAAAGAAAAGGGTTTTTTTTACTGTAAGGATGTAGAATTCTCTGCCTGAAGAAGTGGTTTTATCAGAGTCCATACAGATTTTCAATGTAGGGTAATGGCTTCTAAATCCAAGGATTAATCTGACTGCCATGCTGGGGTCAATAAGAATTTTTTTTCCTGGTTTGTTGCAAAATTGGAAGTGCTTCAAACTAGGTTTTTTTGCCTTCTTTTGGATCAACAGCAAAAAACAAATAGGAGGAAGGCTGAACTTAATGGACGCAAGTCTCTTTTCAGCTATGTAAATATGTAACTATGTAAAGGACTATTGTTAGCTGAAGGTATAGAGGTCCCTTAGCAATATATATGAACTAGGTATTACTACCCAGGGCCGACACAAGGATTTTTTCTGCCCTAGGCAAAACAAAAATTGCCGCCCCCATCACAATGCCCCGCCCATATACTCTGCCATATGGGCCCACGCCAGTCTGCACAAAGTGTCTTTTATCTCAAAAGACAGTGTGTTTACATTAAAAAGCCCACATTCTATAGACACCTAAACCACTACATTAAGCTGTAGTGCTTCTGCTGACTATAGTATCCATTTAATGTGAGGTAAATTAGAGATTAGTGCCACTAATAATATATTGGATTGCCTACTTACCAGCAGATGAGGACAAGAGGCTGATGATGGGCTCAGTCTGGCTCCACAGGTCTGGTGTAAAGGAGGCTCTCTGGAGACTGTTTGTAACAGTGCTCACAACAATTAATGAACAGGTCTGGGCCCCGAGGGCTTGACCGTGAGTATGCCTACAATGCCCACCCATAAATTCACCTATTCTTTGACATGCCTCGCATGTCTGGCAATCCGCTCGGACGTCATCGGATACCCCAGGCCAAAAGAAGTTCTGGGTTACCCTATGTAAGGTCCTTTGTATTCCCATGTATCCTGCCAAAGGGACATCATGCCCAATCCTTAATAACTCCCGTATTTCCGTGGAACTACCAGCTGGCATTTTTGCCAGGGCCCGGGTGCATTGACCCGTGTCTCGATGAGCCTGTATAACCGGCCCTTTTCCCACCCTCCCCGTTCTCTCCTAGTCTTTTCCCTGTACTTTCTGAGGGAAGGGTCTCCGGCTACTTCCCTCACAAAGTCCTCCGGGGTATGTCAGAGTGGCTTACCTGGGTCTCTGTAGGAAGTGGATGGCTCTCGGCAGCGCGGCTTTGTGCTCTGGTGGTTACTGCGTGAGCCTCGTTTTGTGGTGTCGATGCAAAAGTGGAAGTCAGCGGGCCAAGATCATTGCCCAAGACAACTTCGGAGGGTAACTCTTTCATCACGCCCACTTGAACATTGCCAGCCCCAGCGCCCCAGTCCAGATGCACTTGCGCTGTAGGAATCCGATACACTGCCCCCCCTGCCACTCTCACAGCAATAGATTTCCCCGGTCTCTCAGAATTGTCAATAAGATGCCGTTGAACCAGGGTGATGGTAGCGCCACTGTCTCTCAGGCCCCGTGCTGTCTTTCCGTTAACCATTACCAGCTGACAATGGGTGTTTCCTATTGTCCGTTATGGTGGATTGGACCAGGAGTGCTTCATATAGAGTGCCAAAAGGTTCTTCCTGACTCAGCTCCTTGGCGTCCCAGTTAGACGAGGCTGGATAATCCACACAATGGGCGGCTGCTGGGGGTTGATGGTACCCAGGCCGAGTCCAATTGGACCTGGCGGCGGCATCCATTGGGCAATTGTACATAATGTGACCACGTTGTTTACAACAGAAGCAACGTCGTTCATTATCAGCCTGTTGTGGGTAGCGAGGGTTGGAAACTACCGGTCTGCTGGGGGGTTGATGGTACCGCTGGTCGAGGAGGTTGGACCTGTGGTGCGACCCGTGTGGTCTTGCGAGTATCCGCATACTCATCCGCCAGCTTGGCAGCCTCTGGTAAAGAAAGTGGTTTGCGGTCTCTCATCCAGACTTTAATATCTGCCTGGATGTGGTCGTAGAACTGTTCCAGGAGTATGAGTTGTAGGATGTCCTCCGCGGTGGTAGCTTGGCTACTGTTGACCCAAATGGATGCAGACAGGTATAACTGGCAGGCCCATTCTGCATATGAATCCTTGTCCGTTTTGCGTGAGTCTCTGAACTTCTGACGGTATGACTCTGGAGTTACCGCATAACGAGCCAGGAGCGCCTCTTTAACCCTTGCGTAGCTGTGGATCTCCTGTTCTGGTTCGGCCCGGAAAGCATCGGAAGCTTTACCCGACAACTTCCCAGCCAATATCGAAACCCATTCTTCCGCAGCTACTCTATGCAGGTTACACTGTCGCTCAAAATCCGCCAGATAACTGTCGATCTCGCATTCCTTCTCATTAAAAGATTTAAAGGCACTGAAAGGAATTTTCTTTGTGTCTGCTGTGCTGTGCTAGCTGGTTGGGGAGCTTGCTGCTGCCCGCTGGGTTTCAGCCAGCTTCAGTTGCAGATCTATTTCCCGCTTCTGTTTCGCCTCTTCTGATACACTGTTTATTATTTGTAACACAATGTCAGTCGATGGGTTCGGACCGAACCATGCTAACCTCTCCTGAATCTCCTTATTGGCTGGCAATTCATTCTCCCGAATCGCCTGTGTCTCCATCTCGTGAATGGTTGGTGTTGCTGCAACCAAGTTCTCTCGGTCTAGCTCCATTAGCTCTGCAATAATGACCCGCTTGGTTTTGTTGCTAGCAATCCTTCCACGAACTTCCAAAAGTTATTTTAATGTGTTCCGAAATAATCCACACATGAGCCAAAGCTTAATGCTGGAACAAGACTGATTTACTGGAAGCAACAGGCATTCAATTTAAACAGTAACAGACTCCTCCTCTGGGCCAGGCTAGATCATTGAGTTTCAGCAACATACTAAACTCAATTATCTGCTGGCTAGAAATATTACAATTTACAGCATTTTCAGAAAAGTACTTTCCATAATACATACAGTTATAATATTTACATCCCTGGGTAGCTGATACTGGGAGTCACATATTCAAATCTCACGAAATTCCATGCGGTAGTTTCCGTGTCGCATCGTGTGGAATCGCATCGTGTTTGACCGGCTCACCCTGTGGTGATATCCGCTTTACAGTACCTTGAAATCAGCAGCAAGAGCCGGTCTCCGTTCGCGTCTAATTACACGAAAACTACCATACGAACGTTGTATTTGGTTAGATAGAAATGCTCCCCTTGTTCGGTAGATTCCACCTCCCGAATGCCGGTTTGATTCGTGAAGTGGAAAGTAGTCAGCCGGGACTTCCATGATGACCGGGTGTTCGCTGAATTGCCATGCCGAAAACAGTTCCAGGCAAATCATGCGTAAGTCCCGCTGACCGCGTTCGTGAGATTTAAGATGGCCGCCATCCTTTGTTCTCGCCACGTGTTCGTATGCCGAATGGCGGCCACCTAGGAGCAATTAAGTGCAGTTTCCTCAACGTTCTAAGTTCTGATTGCTACCCAGGGTGGTCTCTGTTCGTTAGACGAATACATTGCTCAACATACATAAACGGAACAAACTTATTATACGAATTTAAACTGCAGGGAGAAGGCATAACCGAAGGCACACAGGTAAGTACATACAAATCCTTCACAGTTTGGTCAAGAATTTTTTAATGACACAAATAAGATATGAAATTGTTTAGAATGCTATAATTCCTGTGTTGCTCAAACTTGCCTGAACTCCTGTGTGATCAAACTCATAACTATGTGCTACTTTATTAGAGACTAACATATAGTTTAAATAGTTTCACAGACAGTGATACAGGTTGGTATTGATTAAAATGTCCTGTGAAACCAACTGATGAGATGTACACATGTTTCAAAATATCAGAGCATCTGTTTTCATTTCAAAACAACATTTCAGATTAATTTAGAAAATTACAGTGATATTAAAACAATTTTCTAAGACACATTTGGAAGCATTATTGTTTGATCGATTTGAAAATACTAACATTCCCTGCTGAAATGAATAAGTGATGACATTACAACTTGATCATTTTCTTGTCTCTTGAGAAAATATAAAAATGTTATTATGTACCATGCCATACAGATTACTGTAGAATGAAAAAATAAAAATAAACAATCAGAAGCAAGTTAAAAATAAACAATCTAAATCCACGTTTAGCAATTACAACATTATTTTGTAGAGCAATGTATATTTTATGGGCAAAGATAGAAATGTAAAATAGCCATTAAAATAAATTTTAACATTACTTTAGGTGAAATGATTACAATAAATTTAGCTAGATGACAATTAGCTTGCAAATGATGGCACAATTCCCATTGTGCACACTGGGTAAAACCTCTGAACAGAAGAACCATCGATAGCAACATAATTAGCCAATTATTGCTGTCTACGGGCAGCACTCAAACAACTGTAGAATGTATCATGCATGTCACAGCAAACAACACCTCTATCAAACACAAGATTTTCTAAACCACTGAAATGCTGATTATTACTATTTTTTTTTTTAACAGGTCTGATATTAGTATATGCTGCTGTACACAAAAAAAAATAAGAAGGCATATCAGCCTGCCAAATAAAAATGGAAAAATAGCTAAGCAAAGAGACACACAAAAGGGGCTTGTGGGAGAAAGATACATGTAAGGTCTGGGAGGAGGTGTTGTGTATGTGTTAGGGCTGTTTCCTATAGTGTGTTATGTATTGATGTGGACTGTGTGTGTGCCTTGTGTGTGCCTTGTGTAAGAGTTTGGGCTATTTGTGGTGCTGGTATTGTGCATGTATAAAAGACAAAACAAAGAAAGGTTGCGCCAAAACAGACTGTAACGGCTACCCAGGTTGTAGAGGGGTATCTGCGGTTGGAGACGTCCTTCTTCCAGACAAGATGCTGGGCTGTAGTGGAGAGGAGAGATCCCATCCGCTGAATCCTTGGAGCAGTAGAGAGGCAGAGATCTTAAAAGAGCTAGTGATTAAGCTGAGCAAGTTCCCTTTCAATAACAAGACGAGGCTACGTTTTGAAGGGTGAAGTAGAACTGGCTTTAATGACCACACAGCAGCTGCTTTTATGCAGGATTGTACAGTAATGTCCCACCCACTTGACCTGGTGGGGCACCAACACTGCAATTACAACAGCCAATCAGTCACAATGGTACAGTGAAAACACACCAAGTAATTTCAATACATTCCTCCCCTCTGCTTAGGAGATAATTGAGTTAAGTGGTATATCAGCTCAACTATCTCCAAGCTAAAAAAATATATATTTTAAAAATTTTTCATAACTTCAAAGTTACACACAATATTTTAACAAAAGTCACATTTTCAAAACTAGTACATTCAGGGTAACAACATATCCAAAAATGGCACGAATTGGACCAAGGGTGATAAATGTGGATGTGACAGACTGTTCGCATGTTTTCTCTGCCCAAAATAGTTCCACCATTTCAGTCTCTGTGGTCGGTCTATCTTCCCTTGGTTATAAGTATAAAATGCACGAACAGGGCTGTTCGTGCCGACCATCATTGGATGCAGCTGGTTCGGATGAATAACTGTGCGAATTAGCGATTCGTTCGTATGATTTTAGTTGAATGCACAGAAGGTAGGAGTTCAGTGGTGTTCGTGGAAAAAGGTAGCCGGAATCAGTTTCACGTGGTCGACGACAAAACACAGCTGAGTGTGTTCGACTAAACAAAATGGCCGCCGCCACATGTTCGCATAAACGAACGCCGACCACCATGTGAAACCATTAGAATGTTAAGGTGTTTGCGGTTTCCACAGGTCAAGAAGGTTAATTGGTGCCACACTCCTGTTCTGGGTAGTCGGTCATTCAACAGAAATTCGGCATACGAACGGCATAGTCAAATACACGATTAGTCCTTTCGAATGAAGGCAAAACAAACAAATAGTCTTTGTTCATAGTTATATGAAGCCATTATAATGGTAAAACTGGGGTTCTTGTTACACAGACTATAGTACAGATGATGGTAAACAAAAGTCCAAAATAAATCCTAAGAAAAACCTTAAAAAAAGAGAGATACCAAAACAAAGTCCTTAATTATACCAGATGGACAGCCTGTATAGGGAAATATTATCTGCGTGGACCAAATGGAGACAGCTTCTTTGGATCTGTATGTGGAGAGAGGAGAAAATGATGGTGCAATACGTCTAATACAGAAGGTGAATATCAGGACAGTGGGGTCTATAGTAATCCTACTCACGTGTAGTGAGCTTGAACTAGCTCTAGTATGTACGGCATACAACGGTACAATACCCGCTTATAGGATACGTGGAGAGGTATAGGTCTTTTGATCAGTATGTGGAGAAAAGAGAAAATGACGGTGCAATATGTCTGGTACAGATGGGTAAATTATTGGACAACAAGGTCTATTGTAGTCCTACTCACGTGTAGTATGGCATACAGCGGTACAATCTCCGCTTATAGGATACGTGGAGAGTAGTAAGTATTGTATCAATGTGTAGACCATAGAGAAGGTTAGAAAGAAGAGAGACATCTAATAGTGCTCACTGTAAAAATATATCTTAGGAGTATAAGTAATAAGGTGTGTACTAATATATGATTGAGCAGGCGGACTGCTCAATGAATCAGGCGTAAGTGGTATAATCCCAACCTAAGATTTCTTTGGAGTATTACTCAACAGGAAAAAAATTCAAAATCAGGACACAAAGCAGCAAAAGTAAGAATAAAAACTAAAAAAAAATATATAAAAAAAAGTAAAATGGCACAATTGAAGTGTGTTAAAAGTAGCCAAAATACCTTAAATTGAATACAGAATAAAATAGTAAAATATCCACAACACGTTTCACCTATGAGGGCTTACTCAAGTGGAGACAAAAAGATATGCCTGGTAGGATGGGGTTTATATAGGGGACTGATTTTTAAACAGTTAAAGATTTGGCGCCCAAATGACGTCATAGAAAACAATTTACATTTATTAATTACAAGAAAAATTGTGCATACACAAAGAATACAATACAGGGCATTTAACCCTAAAATATGGCTTTAAAACAAACATTTTAAATGTGTTAAAAACTTTATTTTAGATGGTCACGTGATCGGCAGCCATATTTGAAATCGGACCATACCTCATGACATACCGCTGGGTGTATTGGGAAATGTAGTTAAATGTAGGGAATGTGATTTGAGGCCAGATGGGCCAAATGTAGGATTTTTCAGAAGCTGTGTATGTGTGCTGGAGGCTTGGCAGTGGTATTCTCTGGGTGTGTCTCTAAACTGTAGGACCTTTTGGCAAAATCAAAGTAATGGCTAAATTCAGTTGCCAGTGTTTTATCTCCTGCAGGGATTGCGAATGTTTTAGTGGCCAGTGGTAGCCTACCAAACCTTCTTGATCACTTTGGTGGTTGAAGGGGATAGGATGCACGTTAGAGTTAAAATGTTAAAACATTATTTAACCATGTTTGATAACGTGACTCCCCCATCATGATTTTATGATTTCATGGATAGTCATGACACTTTAGATAATTCAGTATTTTTGTAAAGATATAATACTTTATATAAGGACAGTGAGATTCCAACTGCAACTTTCACTTAAAGGGACACTCCAGCCCTGTATGGTTCTAAATCATTCAAAGATTTAATATTCTTCCTCCTCCAGACTGATAAATAAATTTTACCAATATCAAACTCTAAGTGTCTGTGTGTTTAAAAAAAAAGACAATTTCATAATCCTAAAGTAGTAATCTTCAGGTTGGAAATAACTGTGTATAGGTCTCTAAATATTGGATTTTGAGTGAAAGTAAACTTATTTTTGGGGGGGGTCTATGCTTGACCAAAATAAAAATAGGTTCCAGTTTTCCTAAAACCAGCCAAGTAGGTCTGGAGATTGAGAAATTATCCAATATTGACATGGGATACTCTTTTCAATAATATCTGGGTTTTATTAAAGTTTAATTTAAAATTAGAATATCTACCAAATTCCTCTATCATCTGTATTATCTAAGGAATTGCAAGCATCGGATTGATGAGTGATAAAAGGACATCGTCCGAAAAAATAGTGTTAATTTTCTTTCTATTGTTCCAATTTTGATACCTCCAATATATTTAGCTCGTCTAATCATATTGACCAATGGTTCCACAATCATTTTGTACAGCATTGGAACCAACGAGCAACCTTGCATTGTGCCATTTCTTATTTGAAACCAGTCTGATAAAAGCATATACCTTGCACTCCTAGCCATTGGTGTAGTATATAGTACCATAATTATCTTCCTAAATGTAACCCATCATAACCAAGCCTTCATCTTGTTGAATTATATGATGAATTACATTTATTCCTTTCCAGGTATTGTCACTTGTACTTCTTTAACAAAACAACACTGGTCTAAGTGGATTAGATCCAGAATAATTTATTGCAGTCTCTAAGATAAACTTTTAAAATAGATTTTAATATCTAAATTGATAAGGGAAATTGAACTGTAATTTGCAATGGAAGTACGATTTTAGAAGATGGATCTAGGTAATTGTTGCCTGAAACATTTCTGTTGGACATTTCTGTTGGAATGTTATTTTTAACAATAAATTGATTAAAAGTAGTGATGTACCGAACTGTTCGCAGGCGAATAGTTCCCGGCGAACATAGCGTGTTCGCGTTCGCCACCGCGGGCGAACACATGGGCGGTTCGATCCGCCCCCTATTCGTCATCATTGAGCAAACTTTGACCCTGTGCCTCACGGTCAGCAGACACATTCTAGCAAATTAGCAGCAGACCCTCCCTTCCACACCCTCCCACCTCCCTCCCAGGATCCATTTTAGATTCATTCTGAAGCTGCATGCTTGGTGAGAGGAGGGAAAGTGTAGCTGCCGTTCATTAGATAGGGAAATTGATAGCTAGGCTAGTGTATTCAGTGTCCACTACAGTCCTGAAGGACTCATCTGATCTCTGCTGTAAGGACAGCACCCCAAAAAGCCCTTTTTAGGGCTAGAACATCAGTCTGCTTTTTTTTTTTTTTTTTTTTCTTCTGTGTAATGTAATTGCAGTTGCCTGCCTGTCAGCTTCTGTGTCAGGCTCACAATGCATACTGTGCCCATTTGCCCAGTGCCACCACTCATATCTGGTGTCACAATAGCTTAAGCTTGACATTTAAAAAGAAAAAAAACTTTTCACTGTAATAGATTGAAGAGCAGTTAGTTGTCTGCCAGCGTCTGTGTCAGGCTCAGTGGATACTGTGCCCATTTGCCCAGTGCCACCACTCATATCTGGTGTGACTATAGCGTGCCTTTAAAAACAAAAAAAGGGTTTCACTGTAAGCTAATAGCAGTTAGTTGTCTGCAAGCGTCTGGGTGTCAGGCCTTCAGCGTGTGCTCTGCCAACCTCATCAAGTGTACTTTGCCACTCATATCTGGTGTCTCTATAGTGTGCCTTTACAAAGAAAAAAACTTTTTTCACTGTTATAGATTGAATAGCAGTTAGTTGTCTTCAAGCGGGTGTGTCAGGCCTACAGCGTGTACTCTGCAGACCTCTGCCATTGCACATTGCCACTCATATCTGGTCTCACAGTAGCTTGCACGCATAGTACCACTAATCCCCCAAAAAATGACAGGCAGAGGCAGGCCACCCCGCAGGGGCCATCGTGGTCGTGGTGCTGTGATTCCCTTTGGCCCTAGAATAATGCCCAGTTTTCAGAGGCCACGTACCCTGAACTTGAAAAGTTTTGAGGACATAGTTGACTGGCTAACACAGGACACCCAATCTTCTACAGCTTCCGCTCGGAACCTTGACGCACCATCCTCCTCCAGCTTAGCTTCAGGCAGCTCTCAAGATACCACTCACCCGCCTGCCGCCACCACCAAAACTAGCACCACAGCCGCTTTACTTGGTGTGTCAGAGGAGTTATTCACACACCCGTTTGAAGAAATGAGTGATGCGCAACCATTATTGCCAGAGGATGTAGATAACAGGGATATGTCTCAGGCAGGCAGCATTACACACATGGACGTACGGTGTGATGATGATGATGATGATGATGTTGTACCCGCTGCGGCTTCCTTTGCTGAGTTGTCAGATACAAGTGAAGCGGTTGATGGATGTCACGTGGGTGCCCGCTCGGCCAGAAGAAGAATAGGGCAAAAGTTCAGATAGGGAGACAGAGAGGAGGAGGAGGAGACTAGTTGGAAGCAGGGGGAGGTCGTCGCAAGGAGCTAGTGGCACAGTCAGACAGCATGCATCGGCACCCGGGGTCAGCCCGACAGCACGCCAATAAATGCATGCTGTGTCCACCACTAGAATGCAGTCATTGCAGAGCTCAGCAGTGTGGCATTTTTTTGTGTGTCTGCCTCTGACAACAGCGATGCCATTTGCAACCTGTGCCAAAAGAAACTCAGTCGTGGGAAGTCCAACACCCACCTAGGTACAACTGCTTTGCGTAGGCACATGATCGCACATCACAAACGCCTATGGGATCAACATGAGTACAAGCAGCACACAAACTCAAAGCCGCCATCATCCTCCTGGTCCAGCATCTTCAGCCACGTCAACCACTGCTGTCCTCCTTGCCCCCTCTCAACCATCCGCCACTCCGTCTCTCGCCTTGAGCAGTTCCCGCTCATCTGCCCACAGTCAGGTGTCTGTCAAGGACATGTTTTAGCGTAAGAAGCCAATGTCAGAAAGTCACCCCCTTGCCCAGCGTCTGACAGCTGGCTTGTCTGAACTATTAGCCCGCCAGCTTTTACCATACAAGCTGGTGGAGTCTGAGGCATTCAAAAAATTTGTAGCTATTGGGACACCGCAGTGGAAGGTACCCGGACGAAATTGATTTTCACAAAAGGCAATCACCAACCTGTACTCGATTGTGCAAAAGGAAGTAATGGCACAGTGTTGGGGCAAGGGTCCATCTGACCACTGATACCTGGTCTGCAAAGCATGGTCAGGGCAGGTATATCACCTACACTGCGCATTGGGTAAACCTACTGACAGCTGCCAAGCATGGAATGCGTGGCTCTGCAGAGGAGTTGGTGACACCGCCACGACTTGCAGGCAGGCCTGCTACCACCTCCTCTACTCCTCCTACTCAATCCTCTTCCATAACCTCCTCGGCTGAGTCCTCTTCTGCTGCTGCTCCACATCAACGGCACCCCCCCCAGCTCCCCATGTACTATTCCACATCCCGGATACGGCAGTGTCACGCCGTCTTGGGTTTGACTTGCTTGAAAGCAGAGAGTCACACTGGACAAGCACTCCTGTCCACCCTGAACGCACAGGTGGAAAAGTGGCTGACTCCGAAGAAACTGGATATCGGCAAAGTGGTTTGTGACAACAAAACAAATTTGTTGGTGGCATTGAAGTGGACACATGTGCCGTGCATGGCACATGTGTGTAATCTGATCGTACAACGCTTTGTGCATAAGTACACAGGCTTACAGGACGTCCTGAAGCAGGCCAGGAAGGTGTGTGGCCATTTCAGGCATTCCTACATGGCCATGGTGCACTTTGCAGATATCCAGTGGCGAAACAACATGCCAGTGAGGCGCTTGATTTGCGACAGCCCGACACGTTGGAATTCAACACTCCTAATGTTCGACTGCTTGCTCCAACAAGAAAAAGCCGTTAATGACTATTTGTATGACCGGGGTGCTAGGACAGCCTCTGGGGAGCTGGGAATTTTTTTGCAACGTTACTGGACGCTCATGCACAATGCCTGTAGGCTCATGCGTCCTTTTGAGGAGGTGACAAACCTAGTCAGTCGAACCGAAGGCACCATCAGCGACACCATACCATTTGTTTTCTTCCTGGAGCGTGCCCTGCGAAGAGTGCTGGATCAGGCCGTAGATCAGCGTGAAGAGGAAGAGTTGTGGTCACCATCACCACCAGAAACAGCCTTATCGGCATTGCTTGCTGGACCTGCGGCAACGCTGGAAGAGGATTGTGAGGAAGAGGAGTCAGAGGAGGAATGTGGCTTTGAGGAGGAGGATGAAGACCAACCACAACAGGCATCCCAGGGTGCTCGTTGTCACCTATCTGGTACCTGTGGTGTTGTACGTGGCTTCATTGAGATCACTGAGGAGGAGGAACGGGAAATGAGTAGCTCGGCATACAACCTTGTGCAAATGGGGTCTTTCATGCTATTGTGCCTGTTGAGGGACCCTCGTATAAAAAGGCTGAAGGAGAACGACCTGTACTGGGTGTCCACGCTACGAGACCCCTGGTATAAGCAGAAAGTGGGGGAAATGTTACCATATTACAACAAGTTGGAAAGGATGCAGCATTTGCAAAATAAATTAAAAAGAATGCTTACATAGCGTATAACATAGAAACATAGAATGTGACGGCAGATAAGAACCATTCGGCCCATCTAGTCTGCCCAGTTTTCTAAATACTTTCATTAGTCCCTGGCATTATCTTATAGTTAGGATAGCCTTATGCCTATCCCACGCATGCTTAAACTCCTTTACTGTGTTAACCTCTACCACTTCAGCTGGAAGGCTATTCCATGCATCCACTACCCTCTCAGTAAAGTAATACTTCCTGATTGTCATGGCATGAAGGGGTGCTGCCCTGCAACAGCACTGTCCCTTTAAGTGTGGGAACCAACTTAGCAGAGAAATAATTCTAGGACACGATAAATGGAGTAATAAAGAAAATGTATTAAGGCAAGCCAAAAGGATATAGATATATATATAATATATACAAAACAAAATATGACAATGCCACAAATATATAAATATATACAATAACCCAATATATACAATAGAGCAGGCAGAGTCCACGATAGTCCTAGGCAAAGGTAAAGGCTTAGTCAGGTTAGTGCAGCCACCAAGTACAAAATGAACATCAAGGGGCAAAGTCCTAAGCAGGTCACACAGAAATAATGCAGCAAGGTCAGAATCACTGGAGAAGGAGTCTAGACATGAACACTGCAGGCGAACACTGGAACAGGAGGCACAGGACACAGGACCATAAGGACATCGGAACACCAGATCAGGAAACACAAGATACTCAGGATACTCAGGATACTCAGGAAACAAGAGACAGGAGCCAGAATCACGGGAGCCAGGAAACAGCAGGTACAGGGTCAAGGATAGAGGATAGTGATCTGACAGGGAGTGAGGGGAGAAACCATAATATATAGGTGCTAAACAAGGGCCAGGTGTAGTGCCTAACGAAAGGAAATGAGAACAGTGCCAAACAGAAAGAGTGGTGAGTGCGAGTACTGCACGAGGGCATGTCGACTAAGGAGTGTCGTGACACTGATATTATTTTTAAACCTTTGTCCCTCTAATTTAAGACTGTCCTCTGGTTGTGGTAGTTTTTCTTCTTTTAAATATAGTTTCCTCCTTTACTGTGTTGATTCCCTTTATGTATTTAAATGTTTCTATCATATCCCCCCTGTCTCGTCTTTCCTCCAAGCTATACATGTTAAGATCCTTTAACCTTTCCTGGTAAGTTTTATCCTGCAATCCATGAACCAGTTTAGTAGCCCTTCTTTGAACTCTCTCTAAGGTATCAATATCCTTCTGAAGATATGGTCTCCAGTACTGTGTACAGTACTCCAAGTGAGGTCTCACCAGTGTTCTGTACAATGGCATGAGCACTTCCCTCTTTCTACTGCTAATACCTCTCCCTATACAACCAAGCATTCTGCTAGCATTTCCTGCTGCTCTTTTACATTGTCTGCCTACCTTTAAGTCCTCAGAAATAATCACCCCTAAATCCCTTTCCTCAGATGTTGAGGTTAGGACTCTATCAAATATTCTGTACTCTGCCCTTGGGTTTTTACGTCCAAGATGCATTATCTTGCACTTATTCACATTAAATGTCAGTTGCCACAACTCTGACCATTTTTCTAGTTTACCTAAATCATTTTCCATTTGGCTTATCCCTCCTGGAACATCAACCCTGTTACATATCTTAGTATCATCCGCAAAAAGACACACCTTACCATCAAGACCTTCTGCAATATCACTAATAAAAATATTAAAGAGAATGGGTCCAAGTACAGATCCCTGAGGTACCCCACTGGTGACAAGCCCAAGCTTCGAATATACTCCATTGACTACAACCCTCTGTTGCCTGTCACTCAGCCACTGCCTTACCCATTCAACAATATTGGAATCCAAACTCAAAGATTGCAGTTTATTGATAAGCCTTCTATGTGCAACAGTGTCAAAAGCCTTACTGAAATCTAGGTAAGCAATGTCTACTGCACCACCCTGATCTATAATTTTAGTTACCCAATCAAAAAAATCAATAAGATTAGTTTGGCATGATCTCCCTGAAGTAAACCCATGTTGTCTCTGATCTTGAAATCTATGTGTTTTTAGATGTTCAACAATCCTATCCTTTAACATGGTTTCCATCACTTTCCCCACTACTGAAGTAAGGCTTACTGGCCTATAGTTGCCCGACTCCTCCTTATTACCTTTCTTGTGAATGGGCACAACATTCGCTAAATTCCAATCTTCTGGGACTACTCCTGTTAACAATGATTGGTTAAATAAATCTGTTAATGGTTTTGCTAGTACACCACTAAGCTCTTTTAATAGCTTTGGGTGTATTCCATCAGGTCCCATTGACTTATTTGTCTTTACTTTTGACAGTTGAAATAGAACCTCTTCCTCTGTAAACTCACATGTAATAAATGACTCATTTATCCTTTTTTTTAACAGAGGTCCCTTTCCTTCATTTTCAGCTGTAAATACCGAACAAAAATATTAATTGAGGCAGTCAGCTAGACCTTTATCCTCATCTACATACCTTCCTTCTTTTGTTTTTAATCTAACTAATCCTTGTTTTACTTTTCTTTTCTCATTTATGTATCTAAAAAAAGTTTTGTCCCCCTTTTTTACTGACTGTGCTATTTTCTCTTCTGTGTGTGATTTGGAAGCTCTTATAACTTGCTTAGCCTCTTTCTGCCTAATCTTATAGGTCATTCTGTCTTCCTCACTCTGGGTTTTTTTATAATTACTAAATGCTAACTTTTTGTTTTTTACTATTTTAGCCACATCTGCGGAGTACCACAGTGGTTTCTTGAATTTTTTGCTTTTACCGACAAGCCTAATGCAATTTTCTGTTGCCTTCAGTAGTGCAGCTTTTAAATAATCCCATTTATTTTGGACTCCATTTAAGTTGCTCCAGTCTGATAATGACTCCTTTACACATATTCTAATTTTAGAAAAGTCTGTTTTTCTAAAGTCTAAAACTTTTGTTTTTGTGTGGTGTGACTCAGTCACTGTTCTTATATTAAACCACACTGACTGATGATCACTGGATCCTAAACTTTCACCTACAGTAATATCTGATACCAAATCTCCATTTGTTAACACTAAATCTAGTATGGCCTCTTTACGAGTTGGCTCCTCAATGACTTGTTTTAGAGACAATCCCAGTAGGGAGTTTAGAATATGTGTGCTTCTGGCACAAGTAGCTATTTTTGTTTTCCAATTCACATCAGGAAGATTAAATTCACCCATGGTGATAACTTCCCCCTTCATTGTCATTTTAGCTATTTCTTCAACTAGTAGATTATCTAACTCTTCAATTTGTCCTGGGGGCCTATAAATCACACCTACACGAACTACTGTGTGATTACCAAATTCTAACGTAACCCAAATGGACTATGTTCGTCTCACTAACCTTTATTAGGCTAGATTTTATGCTATCCTTCACATACAGGGCCACCCCTCCCCCTTTCTTGCCTTCCCTGTCTTTTCTATATAAAGAGTACCCTGGTATTGCTATGTCCCAGTCATTTTTTTCATTATACCATGTCTCAGTAACAGCGACTAAATCTAAACCATCAGTTGCCATTATTGCCACAAGTTCATGGATCTTATCCCTAAACTGCGAGCATTTGTAGACATGACTCTAAGCTTATCATTTTTTAACACACTTGCTACAGGCACCTTCTGTCCTTGTTTTGGGGGACAATTGGATTGATGTTTTATCACCCTTTTGCCCCCCCCCTGATATAAGGGTTATAAGGGTATAAGGGTGATGTAACAGCACAACGGGAATCTAACAGGGGAAGAGGTGAAAGACATCCTCCTCCCACGACCATGCCGGCAAGGACAGGGCGCTTTAAAGACGTGTTGTTGATGGAGGACATGCGGACCTTTTTAAGTCCTATGCATCGCCACAGCCCTTCGGGATCCACCCTCAGAGAACGACTCGACCGACAGGTAGCAGACTACCTCGCCTTAACTGCAGATATCGACACTCTGAGAAGCGATGAACCCCTTGACTACTGGGTGTGCAGGCTTGACCTGTGGCCTGAGCTATCCCAATTTGCGATAGAACTTCTGGCCTGCCCCGCTTCAAGTGTCCTGTCAGAAAGGACCTTCAGTGCAGCAGGAGGCATTGTCACTGAGAAGAGAAGTCGCCTAGGTCAAAAAAGTCTAGATTACCTCACCTTTATTAAGATGAATGAGGGATGGATCCTGAAGGGACTGACAGTGGGCGCTACATTCGACTAAAAAAGGCCTGATGAGATGAGCTGCCTTGGGCTAAAGATGGTCCACACGCTGCTGTATTTTAGCTCTGAATGCCGGTTGACTTGCGTGACTTATCCGCCACCAACTAGGGTTCAAGCCGCAATGTTTTAGGGCACTTTCTGCCTGAGAAACAAACATCAATTTTTATGGCCGCTGCTACAGCAGCGGCTGCAACAATACCTAATTTTTCAGGCAAGTGTACATGCCTAATTTTTCGGCCCTCTGGTGCTGCACTGTGGCTTCAAAAACGAAACAAAAAAAAAGGCACATAACAGGGATTAAACTGATAGGAATAGTACTACTTAACACACCACTCCTATCTGGTGGCACATTAGATTGCACGTGCAGTGCCCCAAATTTGAAGTAGGAGGACCGACCAAGCATCTTTTTCCATCTCCCGGTTCTTAAAATCGATGCCATATACACGTCCCCTGATAGGGCGCCAGCTCGTTATTCTCTTGGGCGCCAGCTCATTATTCTCCTCTTTTTCACTTCACTAGGGACACTTTACTGCACTATGGGCACTTAGACCCACTCTTTGTCTTGCACACTGTTATTCCTAGCCAGCATCTGTGATGGGAAATCAGGCAGTCATCTAAACGTTTAGATTGAGCTTTAGCTTAGAACACCCTTGGAGGTGTTTAAGGAGATTAGGGCTAGTTTAGAGGATTCTTCTTAGACCTCTCTGGGTCTTTATAGCCCTTCTACCTATCCAGCATTTCTGGAAACTAGCTAAGAGAAAGGGTGTCTGTGTGTCTGATTTAACTTTATATCACCTTATTGACACTTTATGACAGCATCACTCCGGTCTCCATACTCACTGCCTATACCCATCTATTTAGAGGGAATTATCTTGCCCCTGCCAATATTATATAATAGGTAATAGTATTACCATTATTACACAATTAGGTCTCTGAGGACAGGTGTCAATCCATATCTGCCAATTGTCCCTTTTCTGCTCTGTGTCAGTGTGTATCAGGGATCCTTAGGATAGGTGTCAATCCATACCTGCCAAGTGACCCTATGTAGGGTGAACAGTCCCTATTCTGCTCTGTGTCAGTGTGTATCAGGCTCCCAGAGGACAGGTGTCAATCCATATGTCAAGGTGTCAATATGTCATGTCAGGTGTCAATCCATATCCATTGTGATTTAGGAATGTTAGGTGATTTCTGACCTTTATGGATTAAAACCAGACTCTGCATCAACTGTGTAATTTTCCATGGGAGTTTTGCCATGGATCCCCCTCCGGCATGTCACAGTCCAGGTGTTAGTCCCCTTGAAACAACTTTTCCATCACTTTTGTGGCCAGAAAGAGTCCCTGTGGGTTTTAAAATTCGCCTGCCCATTGAAGTCTATGGTGGTTCGCCCGGTTTGCCAGTTCGCAAACGTTTGCGGCAGTTCGCGTTCGAAGTTCGCGAACCGAACATTTTGTGTTTGCGACATCACTAGTGTCAATATAGGGATTCCCATTTCAGATTGGGAGATTGGTTTGCTGGGTCTATGTTGCCTTTTGAGACCATATGCTAGCCCAAGAATGTGAATTAACCCCATCATGGCATACCATTTGCTAGGGATGTGCATGGGCAAAAAAAAAAAAAAAAATCGGTTTGGTTCTACACTTCCGAAATTCGTGACTTTGGCAATTTGGCACTTCAGCAAGTCATCACTTTGGCAATTCGACACTTTGGTTCGGCACTTCGGCAAATTCTTAACCCTAACCCTACCACTACCCCTACCCCTAACCCTACCACTACCCCTAACACTACCCCTGCCCCTAACCCTATCCCTTTCCCCTAACCCTACATTACTGTCATCATTCCCTTAATTTTCCCTCCCTTTCCTGTTTTCCCACTTCAGAAATCCGAAGCACTTTGACACTTCCGAAATTAGGCACTTCGGCAATTCGGGTCTTTAGCAAGTCGGGTCAGTTCGGCAATTCAGCTCAGTTCGGCACTTCCGAAATTCGTGATTACTCAGTGGTTGTGGTTTGGGGCTCAAAAGCAGAAGTGAGCTTTCCCAAATCGTTTCCCAGTACCACCTCTGCGGGTAACTGTGGCATCAACCCCACCTCGACATTTCCCGACCCCGCTCCCCAATGCAAATGTAAGTTTGCGGTATTCAGCCAGTAGATGGCTCCCCCAGCAACCCTGACTGCTACAGTCCTGTTGGTTTTGGCCTTGTCAGAGACCAAGTGGCTTTTTACCAGGGTTATGGTGGCTCCTGAGTTTTGGAGCCCCTGCACCTCTTTTCCTTCCAGATATACAGTTTGCCTGTGGTGTTGGCGATTATCTGCATTGACTTGTAGCGGGTTGGCTTTGTGTAGTACCTCCCACTGTTCTATTGTAGTGACGGGGACTGGGGGGCCATAGGCAGTGAGAGTCTCCTCCTGGTAGTGATGTGCGGCTGCTCTCGGTTGTGGTGGTGGTCCTGGTCGGATCCAGGAGGATTGGTCTCGGCGTTGCGGGCATTCTCATTTGTAGTGTCCCCACTTCTGGCAGTGATGACAGGGCCCTGAGCTAGGCTGACGAAATCGCGGGTGGTGGTAGTTGTAGTGGTGGTACTGTGGGGTAGTTTGTCCCCCCAAAGGATTTTACTGTGATCTTTGGGACTACCGTTTTTTGTGGCCTGCGAGCATCCAGGTAGTCGTCTGCTTTCCTAGCAGCCGCCGTGAGGGATGTAGGGTTACGGTCCCTTACCCACTCCTGGACATCGGTTGATACCCCATCATAAAATTGTTCCATTAGCAAATTTTTATTACGTCCTCCATGGACCGTGCTTTGCTAGCTTGTATCAATCCAAGGGCCGCCCGCTGTAGTCTACAAGCCCACTCCGCATGCGAGTCTCTCGGCTTTCTTTAATTCCCTGAACCGCCTTCGGTATGCCTCTGGTGTGATGGTATATCAGTATCATTTCTTTTTCTCTACTGTAGTCGCGGATTTCCTCGTCTGGTACAGTACGATAAGCTTCTGCTGTTCTCCCAGTTAAATGCCCAGCCAAAATGGAAACCCAATCTTCTGCACTGATCTTATGCAAGGCACACAGTCTTTCAAAATCCTGGAGGAATGCATCTATGTCTTCCTCTGCCTCCACATAATTTTTAAAAGCTTGGTAACGTATTTTTGTCTTACCCTCTGTGTTAGTAGTGGTTGCTGTGTTTCTTACTGTGGCCTGTGGTGGTCTTTGGCGTAGTATAAATTCTTGCACTTCGGTCATAGTCCTGGAGATAATGTCAGCCATTGGATTTTCTCCATAGCAGTCCAGCCTAAATTGTAGCTGCCTTTGAAATTATTCCTGTTCAGATCCATCTGCTGAATTTTGCAGTTCAGGGATTGCCCTGCACTCAGTTTGGTATTCTGCCATAACCTCTGCAATGAGAGTTGCTTTTCTTTTGTTGCTTGCTGCAATACCTCTTGCTTCTAGTAGGTCTTTTAGTGTGGATCTTTTTAGCTTAGCATAATCACTCTCCATCCATATTTCATTAGTCCTTGTTCCTTTGTGAGTCTGGATCCCAGCGCTGCCAACCAATGTAGCGCAAGCCTGGTATTCCACAGGTTAACTCCAGTAAAGATCCCAGTGAGGCTCAGGAACAAGTAGTAAAAATACCATGAAGTAATAATTCCAGCAAACAAAGTAATTCACGAATATCCCCATAGAGATTCCAATGACTGGACGACACACAGCATCAGGAGCAGAACTGACTTTTAATCCACACAACCTCCTTTTAACCCCTTAAGGACACATGACATGTGTGACATGTCATGATTCCCTTTTATTCCAGAAGTTTGGTCCTTAAGGGGTTAAAGCATTCTCCCATGCAAGGGAGGGATTCACCATAATTAGTCCAGTAGCCAATAATATAACAGTTACCTCCCACACATCTCCTCCCCTCAGTGTGACACATAATCCTATTAAACATACTGTACTTTTCCTTGAATTCTAGATGTACTCCAAAACACATAGTGAGAATAAAAATTTGGGTATCCACTGGTAGCCCTGATCTGGGTGACTAACATATCAAAAATTCACCCAGTTCGGACCAGGGGTTCGGGAATTAGGTGGAGGGTGTAATTTGACTGACCGCACACGAGGTGGTATCCAAAAAAGGCTCCATGCGTTTTGGCCTTGCGGTCGGTCTCTGTTCGGGAGTTAAAACACATAGAAATACCTGCCATCCACAGCTAATCTTCCATTCGTATTAATTCTTGTTTGGTACATTGCTTTTACCGAACGAGGGGCTGCCTAGTCTCTCCGTTCGTGAGTTATCGAGCTCTGGAGGTCTCAGCGGTGTTCGGTTGTTTGAGCGTCCGATTCGAGTTCCAGACACTCGACGACCAAACACCGCTGAGATTTTCATGCGTAAGATGGCCGCCACACGTAGTTCGTATGCCGAACAGCGACCACACAGGCACATACAATGAAACAATTAGGCTGCGGTTTGCAGAGTGTGAACGCTTAACGAGGCGCACACTTCTCACTGGGGTGGTCTGATGGTTCGGTAGCTTCGTTCGTATGAAACTACCGAACCATCATACGAATACTACATACATTTTACCGATATACAGGGAAACAATTACACGAATACATTTCTTATACGAATCTCTATGGACAGCGTCAATACAATCTGCTACAGCCAATATTTAATATATATTGCTTACAGTTTTACATTATGGCACAGGGTAAAACATGGTAAATTCACTACATTAATTATTTGGTTCTTTTTATCTCTCCTGGTAGAGTTCATCCTCAAACATAGAATTAGTTTTAAAAAATTATATGAACCTGCAAATTATGTGGGTTTGTATATGGTTTATTAAAATGCAATAAACCACATGCAAATTTAGGCTAGCTTATAGCTTAATTACTTGACCAGAAGGAGAAGGAAAAAAATGAAAATTTAAAATATTTCAGTTAGCCCATTTCATCCATCAATTAAACTCAAAATGAACATTGCTGGAGAATCCATATCTGGGACACCGTTGTAGTAGTTCATGTAGTAGTAGTTTCCAATATATAAAATATGCCAGATAAATGTTTATTTTGAATAATTATAATAGAAATGCTTTTTTTTTTTGCAACAGACCATGCTAAAGTAAAAAGAAAAGAAAAAAAATGCACTTTAAATGGTTACAAGCAGCAACATCAATGTAATGGCACTAACAATATAGAATTTCCAGTAATGTCTTAATGCAAAACAAGATAAAACACTTTATATCATTTGAACATAATACAAACAGAAAAAAAAACATTCAAGAAATTGAGATTGCAATAATTGCAGAAATTTAAAGGGGAATATTTCTTAGGCAAATTAGCAGTGATAATATTGCTTAATATCTTATCATCAAAGTGTTTTATAAAAGCAGGCAACAAAAAAATATTGTAGTTGCTATTGCAAAATTAATATCCTATATGACACATAGAAAATTACTTCCATATTTTATTTTAGGGTCTAAACATTCTTCCTATCTATTTCATGGACATTTTGATGAGAAAAGGAAACTGCTGTTTTGAACTACTGAAGATATTACATTACAGTTAATTTATCATGCATAATATCAACATTACATCTTCCTCATACATTTTTAAGAGTTCCACAGAGTTGAAAACATAAATGATATCTTACAATAAACTGGAAAAATAAAAACAAGTGCATTTAAACACATTTTTTTTGAGTAATTGGCATTAATGCATATTTTCCATCAATTTTGTTAAATACCATAATATTTTAACCTTTGGCTCTCAGAACAACAGTAAATTGTGTCATATACTCTGGAATAATACTAACAAGAATTAAAATGTCCTATAATATTTTATGTTAGATGTAATTGACATACTAGCTCATTTGGACTGGGATATTCCTGATGCCTAGCAGTACCGGATTTCTGTACTCTGGAATCAAATATAATAGTCTTATTCAAAGTTATTAGATGTCAGGGCCGGACTGGGAATTAAAAGCAACCCTGGAAAAAAATATTTACCAGCCCCATAATGCGTCGCGCCAGCATAGTGTGCAAATACAGCGTTAGAAAAGAAAGATAATTTAAGATTAAAAATTATTACTCCAACGTGAAAAAAAACACATATAGGCTTAAAAAAAAACAAGAGTGCAGATTTATTTTAAGCAGACGTGTCTTTGCATATAACCAATGTTTCAGTCCAACTACCTTGACATATTAAGAAAAGCTTGGTAATGGGACTGAAATGGTGAATGTATGTAGGGCACAACTGTAAAAAATGACGGTATCTTGTTTATTTTGAAGTCCTGTGGGTGCGCTCTTCACTTGAAATATGTTATTGTGCTGGAGTATGCACCTAGCAACAAGACTGGGCCAATATCTGCTCATTACATATGGTACATATCAATTACATTTCTCTGTGTATTACGTATATATATATGTACATTAATATATGTGTAAATATAATAGGCATAATTATATATATATATATATATATATATATATAACTAATACACACATAAATATACATGATATATATATACACACACACACACACACACACCAGTGGCGGATCCAGAGCCTGATCTCGGGAGGGGCACTTATAGATTTAAAGAAATAATCCATGCACAATAACCACTACTGCTCTGTGTAGTGGTTATGGTGCCAGGAGTGCCGGGACCCGCTCCCAGAGTAAGTAGTCAAACCGTTTAAGAACAGTTTGACAACTTACCTGGGGTCTGCTGGAATATGGGGCTGTAGTAGGGTATAGGAGCAGTGGTGCAATGTGTGAGGGGTGCAGTTTGTGTGAAAGGTTTGGTGTGTGGGGCTGTGTGTGTGGGGGGGGCAATGTGTGTGTGGGGGGTCTTGGTGTGTGTATGGGGCTAGAGGTCGCAGTGGTGAGAGTGAACTATAGCCCGTAGCTCCAGCGCTAGAGTTCACTCTCGCGAGAGCTGGAGCGTTACCACTGTAACCGCGGCAACGTTCTGTACTCGCTCAAGAAGGACCCGGAGGAGCTGCAGGCTGAGCTCCCGGGTCCTCTCTTCCTCCCTCCCCTGCTGGCTGCCTGCATGGTGCCTCCAGAACAGGGAGGGATATCTCTGTTCTCCCCTCCGGTTCGTGAAGGCACATGGTGCTTGGACAGTGCCAGCCTTGCATTGGCCAGCAGGGGAGAGCATCTGGGGGGGATAGGGCAATTGCCCGTTGCCTCCCCTGGATCCACCAGTCATTATATATATATATATATATATATATATTTCTTTCTCTCCCTCACTGCTCCTCTGTGTCCATGTCACCCCTCTCCTTCCCAGTCACTCTCTTCCCCCTCCGCCTCTTTCTCCCCCTCCCCTTGTGTATCTCTCTTCCCCTCTGTCTCTTTCCCCCTTTTCCCCGTCTCTCTCTACCATCTCTCTATCCCCCTCTTTCTCCCCTTATGTCTAACTCTCCCTCCCTTTGTGTATCTCTCTCTTCCCCTCTGTCTCTTTTTCCCCCTTCTCCCTGTCTCTCTCTCCCTCTCTATCCCCCTCTTTCTCCCCTTGTGTCTCACTCTCCCTCCCCCTCTGTCTATCTCTATTCTCCCACTGTCTCTTTCTTCCCTATCTGTTTTATTCCCCCCCTCCCCTTGTGTCTCTATATTCCCCCTTGTGTCTATATATCCCCCCCTTTTGTGTCTCTATAGTCCCCCCCTTTTGTGTCTCTATATTATCCCCCCTTTTGTGTCTCTATATTATCCCCCCCCTTTTGTGTCTCTATATTATCCCCCCCCTTTTGTGTCTCTATATTATCCCCCCCTTTTGTGTCTCTATATTATCCCCCCCCTTTTGTGTCTCTATATTATCCCCCCCTTTTGTGTCTCTATATTATCCCCCCCTTTTGTGTCTCTATATTATCCCCCCCTTTTGTGTCTCTATATTATCCCCCCCTTTTGTGTCTCTATATTATCCCCCCCTTTTGTCTCTATATTATCCCCCCTTTTGTCTCTATATTATCCCCCCCTTTTGTGTCTCTATATTCCCCCCCCTTTTTTGTCTCTATATTATCCCCCGCCTTTTGTCTCTATATTATCCCCCCCCCCCCATCCCCTCCACTCCTCCATTTACCTGAGAGGAGTCAGAGGGAGCCGGCCGCTTTCCACGCTGGTGCCGCCGGGCACTTCTAATGCTGAGGATGGAAGGAGGAGGAGGAGGAGGAGGGAGGAGCATGTCTCTGTACCATGCTCCCTCGCGGTTCCCACAATTCACAGCACAGGAACCGCGAGGGAGCATGGTACAGAGACATGCTCCTCCCTCCTCCCCCTCCTCCTTCCGTCCTCAGCATTAGAAGTGCCGCCAGACCGGCGAGGCTGCCACCCGGCCCGGCGGCACCAGCGTGGAAAGCAGCCGGCCCCCTCTGAGTGTGCCACCGGACCGGCCACCCGGTGGCACATACCTCTGCAGCCCCCAGGTGCCGCGGCCCACCGGGAAATTTCCCGGTATCCCGGTGGGCCAGTCCGGCCCTGTTAGATGTGGACAGTGTTTAACGTGAGCATGGTCACTTTTTTTTTTTTTGTAATTATTTTTGTTGTGCATGGATGGTACATGGCAGCATTACATCTTGTTAAGCAATACAAATTGTTATCAACATGTTGTGAGGAACAACACAATAGAGCTTGGTCTGCACATTTTGTAGTAATTATTCAAGCTAGAAATACACAGTGCTAGTGCTGGATTTTAGAGGGTTAATACAGTAAAACATTAGGTAAGAGCACTGGTTGCATACACTGAATTAGATTAAGGGCTTTATGCCCATGACTATTAGCATGCTTAAACTTACAGTAGATTAAGTAGCAAATTTAACTAAAACAAGGTAAATTAAAACAAAATCAAAGTACCACTGAGGGTGAAGGCATACAAAGGAATGAGAATAGAATACTGTGTTTGGTAAAACGTCACCCTATGCCACATATTGGCTTCAGCAAAGCGCCCATAGCAGTGATGGTTCGGGGTATTTAAGCTCCAGACTGCTGTCAGGGGCCCAATTCCCAGTGACTGGATCTCTCATTGCCATCCACCCATGCCAGTAGTGAAGCCAATGCAATATATCTGTCGATCCTATCTTTCTTGACAGAAGGGTCACAGTCCCATGAAGACTTGAGAGAATGCACTCCTCGTGTATGTGGGTGGTGTGGTGAAGCCTGCTTCATGAGGGTCTCCGGCCTGAAGGAGAGTCAGCTACCTGGAACCGGCTCTGGAGACAGGAAAGGAGTCTGCATGGTGGGTTCAGCGGGGATACTTCGTAATATGAGCCAGAACTTCCGACATATCTCGTCGAACCTGGCTTTGAAGCTTTTAACCCAGGATTGGGTGTCCAGGCTCGCCCATGACGTGGAGAGCTGTGGTTCGGCCGCCATCTTTGCGTGGAGTCGGCATAGCTTTTGCAAAAAGGTAAGTGTCTCAGCGGGGACCGGGATAACCTCCACCGGTCCAAAGTGGGGGGATGCGGGGCTGCAAGCTTGTCCCTTCAGGCACTGTGGCAAGCTTCAGTAGGCCTGTGGTCCAGATATGTGCGATTTACTTCCAAGCCGCTGTGGTACCGGGCTGTGGAGAACTGCACCATAGGGGTAAGTCTGCAATCTGCTTCAGTTGTTTCCAATCGTGAAAGAGCTACACAAAAGTGTGTCTAGCCATCTTAGAGGTCAGGCCCCTCTCCAGCATGGTCACATTTTATGTGATTAAATGGCAAATCTTTAAAATAGAGTTATGTAGATTACCCAAATTTAGATTAGTGGGATGCACTTGTTTAGTCTTTTTCATTTTATTACAACACTTATCTTCTATCAGATTCCCTTCATTGTAACGTATTTAATGTGCCTTTATATAATATTTTTAGCTTGCTGCTCCCTTTTTCAATGCTCCTCTTTTTCAAATACTTCCTCCATATTGTCCACATTCTCTCCATATAGAACACACACTTATTCAATTAGACAAAAACATCCTTCTGCTGCACTATATGATTTTGCTATAGTTAATAATAATTGCAAATATAACAATGGCCTATTACCCTGATAACCGAGTGAGTGGTTAGCTCACCAAAATTCAATTGAAGAAAGAACAAAAGTACAGCATCACAGGTCAAATTATATCACATTTTAAAAATAAATTATCTTATTCATCCAAAATCATTACAAATATAAACAAATTACAGCATACAGACTTCTAACATGCTATATCTTCAAGTAACACCCTTTGAAACATAGGATATAGAATGCGACGGCAGATAAGAACCATTCGGCCCATCTAGTCTGCCAAATGTTTGTAACACTCTCATTAGTCCATGACCTTATCTTATAGCTAGGATAGCCTTACGCCTATCCCACGCATTCTTAAACTCCTTTACTGTGTTAACCTCTACCACTTCAGCTGGAAGGCTATTCCATGCATCCACTACCCTCTCAGTAAAGTAATACTTCCTGATATTTTTAAACCTTTGTCCCTCTAATTTAAGACTATGTCCTCTTGTTGTGGTAGTTTCTTCTTTTAAATGTAGTCTCCTCCTTTACTCCGTTACTTGTGTTTAACTAGGGCTTCCTAAAGACCATAAAATACTTTGCAAGCTCAGCATGGGTATAGCCTCATCCATTAGTCTCAGCTGTATAACAATCAGTTACTACACCTACAAGCTTCCATTAACCAATTGTAGCTCAGCCATATGAGAAATATTTATATCACAATATATAAGAAAAAAGAAAAAGGTATCCCAGACTCAGCAAGAGTGAGGGATTCCAAACTAGTAGATAAATAGCCAATACTTAATAAACAGAGCTAACAGTATATCTACAATAACTTGGTAGGATAAACCACCATAAATCCTCCAGGGAACTTATTAAGCACAATGTACCCAAATAAGAAAATAAATGTATTGCTGTGCATAAAAAAGTACAATTGTACCAAGATTCCCAGCTGGGGAGTGGTGAGCAATTACCTCTAAGATATGTGGATAATAAACCCTTGACTGTTATCATGAAAAGTGTATATGTTCTGGATACTCTTAAATGCATCTAGATATTTCTGCCTAAACAGGTACGCTGGATAGTAGCCACTAGGAGAGAAAAAAAAAGACACAAAGTGGAGGTGGAGGACAGTTAGATTAAGTAGTGGAAGAAGCCTGGAGATGATGTAAAGTGAAATCTCCAAAGGGAGCAGATTGTTGACGTCCACAACTACTATGCAAATAGATATAAATCTCTTTGCTACTTGTAGGTAAGTCAGAGTAGCTCCTAGGATATAGCTACCTGGGTGTGGAAGCCAAAATGGTATAAGCCACAACAATTTCACTATCAGATAGTACAATGGTCTGCAGCTCCTAGGAAAACACCTATAGGTATGCAACGCTAAAGTTTGTGTAGACGTCCTGCTACCGAACCACCTTGCAATTCCAAATAGGGCTACGGCTCCTAAACAACACCTTCAAGGGTGTTCTAAGCTAGAAAGCTGACCAACATTAAAAACCTGACCTTCCCTCCAAATCCTACCAAGACTAAAACATCAAAACCCTCAAACTCGAAAATTAAAGTGATATAGAAGTGCATTGTGCTAAAAATGTGAGAAGACAAAATGCCTGACACGCATTTCGGTGCTGCTAATGGCACCTTTGAAAGGGGATAACCTTAACTCTGGATATGGTCATACTTATTAAGGGCTGGCAACCAATCAATGTCTCTTTACCTCCTTCTGAGTCACAAGTGCTAATTAGAGTCAAACTCATCACCAGGTGAGTGGTATAGGAGGAGCTATGACGTATTGATGGTATTGACTCATTGTCATCCTGTCTATTCATCTTGATGTGGATATCGTTTCAGTGAAGCGATGAGGAGAGGGCGGGACTTAAACAACCTTTATGTGTCATAAAATTCAATGATAAACGAATGCCAAGAATTCGTAGGGATAGTGTCCAAATACACTCTACCAAACTGGCTTCATTACAATCACTGTGCATCACTGTATATCAGTTATAACGATTAAGGAATATATGTAATGGATGCTTAACACTGTAGAATAAAAGTGCCATAGTGATCGAAGTTTCTAACTATAGTGTGTGGATTGCATCTTATAAATTCATTTCATTATATTATGCTCTTGCATTCCCTCCTAATTCAGAGGCGATAGATGTAAAATATATCTATGCTATGTGTTGATATAAAGGTTATGATTATACAAGATCCACAGCCTCTTAATGTAAGATGCAAGCCACCAGTTAAATTTGTGTCGCAAATTACAAAATGCTGATAATAAAATTATCCAGATTATGTCTTTGAAAAAACATAAATAAATAAAAAGTGAGTGTATATATTTACAGTAAAAAAAATACATTGGTCATAATTTCTTCAGTACAGTTGTTAAAAATTTTCAGAGATCATTAATAAAGGAGAATCCTTCATTTAAACCTAGGGGGAATAGAGTATTTAAACGATAGAGCCAGAAGCACTCTCTTCTTCGCAAGCGCTTTTCTAAATTGCCTATCCGTTGGTCAAGTTTGACCCATTCTATGCCCATAAACTTCCGGACCTTAGGGTCGCCTTGGTATACTAGCTTGACATGCCTTGATATAGGAGTCTCTATATCTCTTGTAGTTCTCACCGAATTCACATGTTCCAAAATCTGTCTTTTAAAAGGGCGAAATGTTTTGCCCACATACATCTGCTCGCATTGGCATCTAATAAGGTATACCAAGCTTTTGGTGTTACAATTGAAGAACGAATATGGTTGAAAGTTTTCAGTGTGGGTGCTATTTTCAAAGCACTTTGAATCTTTGCATATGAAGTTGCAGGCTTTGCATCGTCCACATTTATATGTGCCAATTAGATAACCAATGTATAAAAGGTGGAGGTTTTTGAAAGTGACAATGCACTAAAATGTCCTTCATGTTTTTGCCCCTCCTTGCTGTTATGGAGGCGAAGGGTGGGATTACATCCTTCAGATGTTCATCCTTCCTGAGGAGAGGCCAAAACCTGTTCATGATAGCTTTGACTTGTTCCCGACCAGCGTCATATGTGGCTATACATCTAAGCTGCTTATGGTCTGAGTGTGTGTAGTTGATATGGTGAGTGTTTTCTTCCCTTATTAGGCTTTCTCTGTCTGTTAGGAGAGCTCTGTGGTAGGCTTTTTTTAAAACATTTGTTTGGATAGCCTTTTGCTTTAAACATGGAGCATAATTCCTTTGCTCATTTTTTTTTTTAAAAATCCAACAGGTAAGAGCAATTTCTCCTGAGTCTTAGGTACTGCCTCTTTTTTGCTGGGTTGGATGGAAACTTCCCCAGTTCAGCAGACTGCTGGTTGAAGTGCTTTTTCTAAACAGGTCAGTTTTTATTTTTCCATTAGGCTCAGGTATCAGGGTTAGATCAGGAAAGTTAAGGGATGGATTCCCCACTTCTGCGGTAAACCTCAGGTTTAATTCATTTATATTTAATTGCTGTACATACATGAGAAAGTCCTCACTACTGCCTGTCCAGATGATGATGTCATCAATGTATCTCTTCCATGAGTGAATACATTGAACAAAATCATTAAAGGGGTCAGAGAACACTATTTTGTCCTCGCACCAACCTTGGTGCAGGTTGGCATAAGAGGGTGCACAAGACGTCCCCATTGCTGTTCTCTGCACCTGGTGATAATAAACTCTGTCAAATACGAAATAATTGTGGGTCAGGACAAATTGTAAAAGTTCAATAATGAAATTGCAATGTTTTACACGATTTGGTCTTATCTTTTTGAGAAAATACTTGACATGTTTCAGAGCCATACTGTGTGGGATTGAACTATATAGGGCCTCAACGTCCAAACTACAAAGTATGGAATTCTCTGGCATTTTTTCAGTTGTCAGTTCTGCTAGGGTTTGTTTTATATCCCGTAGGTAGGATGGTAAATTAACTACCAAAGGTCTCAGGATCTGATCTAAGTAGATGCTTACATTTTGTGTCATGTTCCCATTACCTGAGACTATCGGTCTCTCTGTTAAGACTGGGCTTTACATAACCATAAATGTCTAGTCTTATTACAAACACACAAGGTGACACACACAGGTTAAAATGGCAATTCAAAATAAATTTTCCACACCTGTGGCTTTTTAAAATTGCAATTAGTGTCTATGTATAAATAGTCAATGAGTTTGTTAGCTCTCACATGGATGCACTGAGCAGGCTAGATATTGAGTCATGGGGAGCAGAAAAGAACCATCAAAAGACCTGCGTAGAAACGTAATGGCACTTTCTAAAGATGGAAAAGATATCCAAAGCCTTGAAAATGCCAGTCAGTACTGTTCAATCATTTATTAAGAAGTGGAAAATTCAGGGATCTCCTGATACCAGGCCAAGGTCAGGAAGACCAAGAAAGATTTCAGCCACAACTGCCAGAAGAATTGTTCTGGATACAAAGAAAAACCTGCAGTGGCCTCAGAAGAAATGTGGTTGTTTGGTGTGGTTGTTTCAAGAACCACAATATGACGATATGAACAAATATGAGCTGCATAGTCGAGTTGCCAGAGTGAAGCCTTTATTGCACCAATGCCACAAAAAAGCCCAGTTACAATATGCCCGACAACACCTTGACATGCCTCACAGCTTCTGGCACACTGTTATTTAGAGTGACAAGATCAAAATAGAGCTCTGTGGTCACAACTATAAGCGTTATGTTTGGAGAGGGGTTAACAATAGTGAAAAAAATACCATCCACACTGTGAAGCATGGTGGTGGCTCACTGATGTTTTGGGGCTGTGTAAGCTCTAAAGAAACAGGGAATCTTGTGAAAATTGATGGCAAGATGAATGCAGCATCTTTTCAGATAATACTGGCAGACAATTTGCATTCTTCTGCATGAAGGCTGCTCGTGGGATGCTTTTGGACTTTCCAGCATGACAATGACCCTAAGCACAAGGCCAAGTTGACCTTCCAGTGGTTACAGTAGAAAAAGGTGACGGTTCTGGAATGGCCATCACAGTCTCCTGACCTCGAAATCATCGAGCCACACTGGGGAGATCTGAAATGTGCAAGATGACCAAATACCTTTGCATGACCTGGAGGATTTTTGCCAAGACGAATGGGCAACTATACCACCTACAAGAATTAGACTACTATTACAAAAGATTGCACACTGTCATTGATGCTAAAGGGGGCAATACACAGTGTTAAGATCTAAGGGTATGCAGACTTTTGAACAGGGGTAATTTCATTTTTTTCTTTGTTGCCATGTTTTGTTCTATGATTGTGCCATTCTATTATAACCTACAGTTGAATATGAATCCCATAAGAAATAAAATAAATGTGTTTTGCCATCTTACTCATGTTTTCTTTGAAAATGGTACATATTTTACCAATTCTCTAAATTCATGCAAACTTTTGAGCCCAAGTGTATACCTGTTTTTTGGAGACAAACTCAATCACCAACTGTGGAGCAATGGGTAGACAGAGTGGAAGATATAAGATCCATGGATCCAAGATCCACTGGGGAGCAAACAAAAAGCAAAAATATTTAGAAATTTGGAAACCCTCAATTATTATTGGCAATGTGAATTTTCCTGACATTGAATATCTTATCTTTAGATTTGTTTTTCTTTTAATTGTTATTATTGAAAATGTAAGAAGGAACTCATTAGTACCACAGTACATTCAAGACTCATTTAAGAATTAGTTGAGATTGACCATAAAAGGTCTATCCTATAGCTTTTGAAAATTTTATATATTTAAAAATGTTCCTATATTAATTTGAGCAGATTATAATCTAATTCTAATGGTGAATATTTATTACATAGTTACATAGTTAGATAGCTGAAAAGAGACTTGCGTCCATCAAGTTCAGCCTTCCTCACACCTGTTTTTTGCTGTTGATCCAAAAGAGAAAAAAAAAAAAAAACACACCAGTTTGAAGCACAATTTTGCAACAAGCTAGGACAAAAAATTCCTTATTGACCCCAGAATGGCAGTCAGATTTATCCTTGAATCAAGCAGTTATTACCCTACATTGAAAGATTATATCCTTGAATATTCTGTCTTTGCAAGTATGCATCTAGTAGCTGTTTGAACATCTGTATGGACTCTGATAAAACCACTTCTTCGGGCAGAGAATTCCACATCCTGATTGTTCTTACAGTAAAAAAACCTTTCCTTTGCCTTAGACGAAATCTTCTTTCTTCCAGTCTAAACGCATGGCCTCGTGTCCTATGTAAAGTCCGGTTTGTGAATAGATTTCCACACAATGGTTTGTATTGGCCCCGAATATATTTGTATAATGTTATCATATCCCCTCTCAGGCGACGTTTACAATTTAGAATTAAAGGGAAACATAAATTTGTTGATATATGCTATGGATGTATCTGACTTTTATGGTTTTCACTTACTTTTTTTCTTTTCCATCTTCCTTTTTCTTCTTCTTTAAAAGATGTAATTCTGTGAGGGGGCCTTTAGCTCTACACCACTAGCTTCTGAAACCTGTGCCTAAGTGTCTTTCATGAGGGAAAATACAACCACAAATAGAGAGATGTCTCACTCTAAAAACACGCTGGAACCAGGAGAAGGAAAATAAATTAAATTTCTTTGCCCAGAAAAAGGTAGCCAGCTTAGCACTCCAAACCGCGGACCCGGGTCTACAAGATGGCGCTGACCAGTATGGAGGGAGCAGCCCACGAACAGATGTGGAGCTGGCACCTGAAGCTGAGCCTCTTACCATGTCCTTCATACAAAAAGATCTAGACCAACAATCTAGCAAGCTTATCACAATCTGGCAAGCCAGTGTGGCCAAAATAAAGAGATACCTGCAAGATTTGGGCTCCCGCATGGCGCACGTGGAAACTTAAATGGAGGAGCTAGTGGATGCTCATAATACAGCTGGGGACTAAATTCACGACTTAAAGGCACAACTTGCCAAATGTGAAGAAAAGATAATGGACCTGCAGGATAGGTCCTGATGCAGTAACATTCGCCTGAGGGGGATACCTGAGACAGTGATGCCTGCTGACTTACCTGTGTTTGTAAATTGTTTCTTCAAGCTTCTGGTTCCTGAAATCCCCTCAGATATGCTGTTGCTGGATCGCCTGCATCGGGTCCCGAAACCCCAGCATATTTTGGCTTCATTGCTCCGAGACGTGCTTCTGAAAGCACATTACTTTCACGTGAAAGACCTCATCATGCGAAGAAGCAGGCGAACAAAAGATCTCCCGCCCGAGTATATCACCATTTGGATTTTCTCAGACCTTTTGGCGGCTACGTTGTTCCAACGCAAGACCTACCAAGGCATCACGGAAACCGTGCGGGAACACCGTATACTGTACAGATGGGGCTTCCCCATCCAGCTGCTGATATCCCAAAATGACACCACTTCAGTCATGCAAACAGTGGAAGAAGGGAACTAGCTCCTGCAGCAATGGAACTTGAAACCGTCAGAAGGGGTTAAGTCTTCCTTGCCTCCCAAGAAAGTGAAGAAAGACTTCCCTGCTTGATTCCGACCACGCGGTCCTCGCAAGTATTCTCTTTTAGCACTAACACGTTTGAATGCGACTTGATTGTCGTCTAACGAGAATTGAGACACCCTGTTAGTTAGTATCTTGTGTTTAGATATACACCTCCCATATCGGGAAATTCCCTATGCTATAATTGGGTGCCCAAGTTTTAGCGTATGGTACAGCCTTTATTTATGCTATGTTTTTTTCAAATGTTCATTAATGCACAAAGCTATGACCCTATTGATTATAGGCCCCATGCCACCTGTATTAATACCACCTCTGATTCCACACCCTCTAGGTACAACGCTTATGTGACGAGACCAATCTCGCCACTGTACATTGGAGGAGCCTGGTTGCCTGCCTGCTGCCTTTTGACTATGGACCGGCATTTAAATATTTTATTTTCCTATGCAGAAAGGTCTATTCATGTATTTCTGCTCTGGCGTTCGGTAGATTCTCTGATTTACTGAATGAACTAATTTAACCCAGATAGCTATGCCATGGAGCCTATTCATGTGATAAAAGACTTTGGCTCCATGGCAATTGAACTGTATGTGTGTGATCTGAGAGCCATTCAGTAATGTGCGTTCTGACCTAAGCTATCTGGGGATATGCTGCATGTCTGTATTTTATGTAATAAATGTAACCTTGTGTATCTTACTGTCTTTTTACTGCCATGTGTTTAATTGAGTTTTGCCTCTGTCCTTGGAGATAATTGGATTTATGTGAATATGATGCATACTTTTAAAGTTATGAATAATGTGGAAAAACTGTATTTCTCTGCCTGTGATAATTACATTACCCATTGTGTAAGGTAATTGTATCACAGGCAGAGGGGAGGATTTTGTGTGGGAGTGTCTGAGTGTATTGTACGTGTTTATTGGTTGTTTTCCAAAACCCTGTGGGTGGTACTAATGTGTATATAAGAACAATAAACCCACAGCTCTGGCTGTTCCTGCTTGACCCACAAAACTGAGCCTTGTCTCGTTCTTGGGGGGGATTTATTGTATGCTGTTCCAGTTTGACTGCTAGGAGTGTAAACCTATTCGTATGTTTTTTTCCTATTTGGCTGTTTATAGCATTCATATGTTGGAGAGCATTCATATGCTTCTCTAGTTCGGTGTATTGGTGTCTACGGTAGCTGTACCTGTGTCTCTGGAAGGAAAGATCTACTAAACGGCTTTTAACCCCCTTTTATGCCCTGGGTGCCGTTACAGCTTACGTACCAGGCACAGTACCTGGGCCCTTTTTTATTCCTTGGCTTATTCCCCTGTTCATCTGTTTTTTTTACAAACCCTTTTACTATCCTCCCTCATTGACTCTAGTCAGGCTCGCAAGAGCGAACTTAGCTCCGCATGTATAACCTCAGAGCTCCAGCCATTGGGAATGCCACACCCCCCGGGGGCCCATTATTAAAACCTGACTGACGGAACCCTAGCTGTTCGTGGTTTTCCCCTTGTATTGTGTGTTTCATGTATTGTGCCTGTATATGCAGCTGTGGCCACTCTCCTTTTGTGAATGTAGTGTCTGCCTGGACCTCTGCCCCCTTCTCCCCCTCCCTTTTCCTGTCACAGCAGGATGTGGTCACAGGGACACTGCCATCCCTGTTTGAACTGGCTTCTTTGTCCCTCTTCAATCCCTTCATCAGCTTCTTGGGATTAAAGCCCCTGGTGTATTGTGCTAGAGACATGAAAAACCATGTGTGACAAAATAAACAGAGTGAGTCAGTGTTGTAACCTCCAGGACTGTGTTTGTCCAGTTACTGGGGTGAAAATGGAGGCCTGCTTGTTGTAAGGGTTCCTGAATAGCTGAAGGAAGGGAAATAGCGGAGGTAATCGGTCGGGTTACCCGTGGTCCGCTACACCGGCAAATGTCCCATAGTAACTCTACCAACCAGCGTGACTACCCAAAAGTCCATGTAAGACACCCACTGTGACAAAACCCAATATTTTTCCTGCATAGGAGATGTCCTCCTCCTAAGTTCACTAACAGATTCCTGAACCTCATTCATGTTTTCCCTGCATTCGTATAATCCTGAACCGAAAAGAAAAATGGAATGACTCAGCGATATGAATGGCTCAAACAAATGATTTTAAAGGAATTACTGGAAGCTCGAGGCATAGCGGCAAGCAACAAACCGAAAGCCATGATAATCGGCAAACAGAGAGCGACCGAACCAGTAACGTTGTAATATATAACACGGAGGAAATGTAGTTCCAAAAGGATGTGAGATGGAGACTCAGCATTGTGGGGCCCAATAAAATCACAGGATGTTATTGTACAAATCATGACTCAAGTGACAGATGCACAGAAAACCCGTGCGACAAGAGCAGGATCACTGCAAGGGGATATAATATTGCTACATGAATCTACAAATGGACAGCCACGGAAAGTCAATTATGCAGCGTTCAAAGCATTTACAGATGGCGAGATGGAAATTGATAGTTATTTGCAGGACTTTGAACGTCAATGTGCTTTGGAGGGTCTGGAAAAGGCTAACTGGGCTGCCATACTTAGCAGCAAACTTTTAGGCAGACCAGCCAAAGCCTAAGTGACTATGAGAGATATCCAGGACTATGAGAGAGTTAAAGAGACACTTCTAGCCAGATATGCGATTACACCGGAGGCATACCGAAGAAAATGTCAGGGACTCAGAAAATGGGGGAGAGATTCTGCGCTGCCCGCAACTTGATGAAAGGGTGCAAGGCGACCACCTTAGCAGATGCCTTACAATTGCAACTGTTAGAACAATTTTTTGACCATACCCCACCAGAGGTCCGAGATTGGGTCAGAGACCGGAAACCCCTAGCAGCAGAGGAAGTCGTTAGATTGGCGGACGCGTATCACTACGGTAAAAGGGTAGAAAGCAACAGAGCAACACCAGTGTATCGCCCTAACACCTACAACCCAACACCCACACTACTGAACAGGGCTCCACCACCTAACCCCCTACCCACAACAAGTCCATATTGGAAACCAGTGCTAATGTGTTACGGGTTAAGTCAAGTAGGGCACATTAAAATGAACTGCCCACGGTACCCCCAGAAAAAATGGGAGCATCAACCAGCAACAGAGACAACAGGGCCCATCACAAACAACTGGTACGTCTGAATGAGCAAGAGGCCAAGGGATTGAGAGACACTGGGGCTACACTGACCCTGGTACAGCCACACAGAGTCAATACGTAATAAAATACCAGATGCACCGTTGCAGTTAGGGTGGCAGGGGGTACAATCCACAAGTGGCCTACAGCCCGGGTGCATATTGATTGGGGTACCGGAGCTAAATCCCTGGAAGTGGGAATCATGCCAGATTTGCCGGCAGCAATACTCCTGGGAAATGACTTGGGGTGTTTAACCTCCCAGTTTGTTCCACCAACCCTGTAGGGAGCACTACCCGTAACTACCCGACAGCAGGCTTGAGCGATGGACTCCTCGAACTCTCAGGAATCCCAACCCAGGCCATAAACCCCGCTCCCTATAGGGCACCCCACAAGACTTTGGGAAAGTACAGATCCCACACTAGGTGGGAGGCAGGCACCTCGCAGGGGGACTTAGATTAGAAACGATTCCAATAAGACAAGGGACTATTGTGCCGGGTGACCGGAGGAACCGGGGTGGGAGCGAGCCAAGTGCCAAGAGACAGTTAGTGGTACCCCGGAAATACCGTGCAGAGCTACAAAGAATCAGTCATGATATCCCATTTGCAGGCCACTTGGGTATCAGGAAGACGAAGTACCAGTTGACTCAGTTCTTCTTTTGGCCTGGAGTCACCCAGGACTTACATTGCATGTCCTGCAATATTGCTGTGAGTCAAAGGATAGAGCTAAACTTAGACCACTCCCCATAGTAGAAGAACTTCGTAGTGGTAGACCCCTAAGTAAGCCTAGTCCATCAGGAAATATTCTTACTGTGGTGGTTACTCGGTACCCAGAAGCCGTGGCCCTCTCCAATATCCATGCAGATACCATAGCGGAAGTCTTGGTGCAGGTCTTCACTCATGTAGGAGTTCCCTGGGAAATCATATCTGATCAGGGGAGCCTTTTTACTGCGGCCATCACTCAACAGCTCTGGAAGAGCTGTGGGGTGAAACCCATATTACATGTTACCCGGAGGCAGTAGCTATGTCCAATATCAAGGCAGAGACAGTAGCTGATGCTCTGGTTAAAATATTCACCCGAGTGGGGTTCCCTAAGGAGATCCTATCAGATCAAGGGACACAATTCACTGCTGTTCTCACCCAGCAGTTGTGGAAGGTGTGCAACATTAAGCCCCTGTTGAGTTCACCTTACCACCCACAGGTCTCAGTGAGCGCTTTAACGGAACCCTCAAGCAAATGCTGAAGACCTTTACTGATGCCTGCAGAGACTGGGAGAGATTACTCCGATTGAACTCCGGGACCGCATGGAGCAACTGTCTCTGATGGTAAGAGAGAATCTCCAGGTGGCCCAGGGGCTACAGAAAAGATGGTATGATCAGGGTGCCAGACAGCGCACTTTCCAGGTTGCGCAAAAGGTCCTAGTGCTCAAACCTGTGAAAACAGACAAGCTGCAGGCATCTTGGCAGGGTCCGTATAAAGTAGTGGCCCAACTCTGTGACACTACGTATGTCATTGCCAGCTGTGCAGACAAAAGGATCCAGCGATGCTGAAGGAGTATCTGGAAAGGCAGGAAGATATCGCTGCAGTATGTGCCCCTGCCACTGACGACTCTGAGAGCTTACCCCTCCCTGACCTATTAGAAAGGGATCCCCAGACTGACCTCACTAGCCTAGTGAAGTTAGGAGACTGGTTAAGCCCCACGGAGACCGAACAAGCCAAACAGCTTCTGTGGGAAAAACAGGCTACCTTCTCCCGAGAATACACTACTCTGGCCGTACATAAGGTAGAGAACCCCAGACAAGAACACCTCAGACAGCTCTACCGTATCCCTGAAGCAGTCCGAGAAGGAATTCGGAAGGAGATACAGGAGATGACTCATTAAGCACTCAGACAGTCCCTGGGCCTAACTTGTTGTCCTTGTACCCAAGAAGGATGGAACCACTAGGTTTTGCGTGGACTACAGGGGACTTAATGAAAAGACTACCACTGACACCTACCCGATGCCCAGGGTAGATAAACTGCTAGTTCATATAGACAGGGGATGTTATCTAACTACAATAGACCTGTGCAAAGGCTATTGGCAGATTCCCCTGGCCGAGGAAGCTATTCCCAAGTCAGCCTTTGTCACCCCGTTTGGCCTGTACCAGTTTAGGGTCATGCCATTCAGGATGAAAAATGCCCCGGCTACCTTCCAATGTATGGTGGATAAGCTCCTTGATGGCTTCCAGGATTTTGCATGTGCATACCTGGACGACATTGCGATCTACAATGAGTCTTGGGAAGACCACCTGGTTCATGTAGGGGTAGTTCTGGACAAGATTCGGGCACAGGCCTGACTTTGAAGCCAGATAAGTGCCACTTAGGTATGGCTGAAGTGCAGTATTTGGGTCACAGAGTGGGGTGTGGGAACCAAAGATCAGAACCGGCCAAGGTGGAGGTGGCAGCTAACTGGCCCACACCTTGCACTAAGACCCAGATACTAGCCTTCAAAGGGACTGTAGGGTATTATAGACATTTTGTCCCTGACTATAGCACTATAGCCAAGCCCTTGACTGATTTGACAAAGAAGAATTCATGGCTTCACAAGCTGGAGACCACAGGACCAAAATCAAGCTCTTTGGCATCAACTTAACTCGCCATGTTTGGAGGAGGAGGAATGCTCCCGTGTAGTTCTGGGCTGATTCCTCATCATTCTCATGATCATTGAAACTCCTCGAGGTGAGATCTTGCATGGAGCACCAGACCGAGTGAGACTGACAGTTATTTTGTGTTTCTTCCATTTCCGAATAATAGCACCAACTGTTGTCACCTTCACACCAAGCTGCTTGGTGATGGTCTTGTAGCCCATTCCAGTCTTGTGTAGGTCGACAATCTGTCCCTGACATCCTTGGACAGCTCTTTGATCTTCTTGAAAAGTTTGAAATCTGATTGATTGATTGATTGCTTCTGTGGACAGGTGTCTTTTATACAGGTAACGAGCTGAGATTAGGAGCACTCCCTTCAAGTCAAAAATATTGCTGATTAGCCCTCCCAGACTTCAAAGGGTACTATAACGCGTCGCACATTCAACGGATAGTGGAATGGACTAAATCGGAAGTGACCAAGCCCTGGAAGGACAGAGACTGCACAAATAGGCAGACCCATCTCGGTCCTTCCCTGGCTAGATCACCAGCAGGGCAGAGGACTGGCGGCCCCCCACCCCCTTATCAAAGCCATGATGCAGGTGTGGCACAGACTGGCCACACCACTGACTCACCTCCACACCATCCCCATTACTCCCGCTGATACATAACGATGCCTTCCCCCCGGGGACCGAGCCACAGACGTTCAACCGGCTTCTGGGTCAGAGGACCCCGCGACTTTACCATGCGACCATCAATGGCCGACTCAAGACCCTTGAGACAATGACAGGGAACCCACACAACTCATTTATGTTACAGTTCAGGTATAGACAACTACACAGGTTCACTCAAACTCTACTCCACACACAAAGCGCCACCAGACCACTGACGCCATTTGAGGGCATATGTATGGACCCTGACCCTTTGACAAAAGGTCTGTCCACGCTTTATGGCATGCTCATGCAGCTGAAGAGAAGACCGCCCCCGAGCTTCCTGGGGAAATGGGAAGTGGCACTAAACACAACCTTCACACCTGCCCAATGGGACAAGATGTGCACCCTCACACTACACTGCGCACCGTCCAGCGGGACGCAGGAGACGGCTTACAAAATCCTGACTCTATGGTACCGCACTCCGTATCAAACACACATATATGACCCCACAACAGACGACACATGCTGGAGATGCGCACGACATACAGGCACCTTCCTTCACATATGGTGGGACTGCCCACTCATTCAACCATTCTGGGAACACATATACAACATCATTAAGAGATTCACAGACACCCCGCCACCGAAGGACCCTGCAACGTTCCTACTACACCACACTACACTCAAAGCATCACTTTATAAAAAAACCCTCACGATCAGAATACTTAATGTAAATAATATATATATACAAGCAAAAAAAAGGCGCTAAGTGATATAAGTAATAATATGACTACCTTCAAATCAGTGAAACACTATGTATAACTAAAAAGCTGCACCTCAAAGTGAAAAATAGCTCAAAATAACTGAACATACAATAGAAAAACGAATAAGGTGCGCTGTACCTTTAAAAATATATAAATAATTAGTGTATAAATAGTTTAAAGTGCAAGTGCAATGTGCAACACGTGAGGGTACCTTCAATAAGGATAAAACACACTTACAAATAGCAGCTGGAACATATAATTCAGTATGCCCTCAGGGTAATATATAAAACAAACACAGAAAGAAAAAATCATAGGGTAATATGCAATACCAGAGATAAAAGACTAGGATATATAGGAGTAACACTCACAATGGTAGAGCAGTGAAAGTCTGCTCTAACTTGAATGGCATGAGTCCTCTTTTCTCAGGACTCAGAGACCTTTAGGATCCATACAGCAGCAGATTCAACCTTTTAAAATAGGTTTATTGATAGACGTATGTATAAATAAAAATTCAAAGTGATATGCCTCTTACAGCCCGTACAGGAGATGTCCCCAAAATTAAAAGCTGACGGGGTGTTCAATGGTGAAGAATAGGTCATCTGCAAACGCAGATACTTTATATTCAGTTTGTTGAACTGTGATGCCTTTAATGTCGGGGTGGTTTCTTACCGCTTGTAGGAGAGGTTCTAATGTCAGGATGAATAGTAATGGGGATAATGGGCATCCCTGGCGAGTGCCATTGCTTATCGTGAATGGTTTGGAAAGCTGTCCATTCACCTTTAGTCTGGCTGTTGGGACGGAATAGATTGCCTTAATCCATTTTATCCATCTTTGTCCGAAGCCCAGCATTTCTAGAGTATTGAACATGAAGGACCAATCAACTCTATCAAATGCTTTTTCAGCATCAATTGCTAGGAGCAGTGTTGGGTTTTTGGTGTATTTCGTGTTATGTATTAAGTTTATGATTTTCGATGTATTATCTTTTGCTTCTCTAGTTGGGACGAAGCCTGCTTGGTCTGGGTGGATGAGGTTTTGTAGGAATGGTTTGAGTCTAGTCGCTAGCATTTTGGTGAATATTTTTATGTCCACATTGATTAGGGAAATTGGTCTATAGCTAGTGCATTTCTCACTGTCTTTCCCTGGTTTGGGTATGAGGGTTATTGTCGCTTCTAAGGCCTGTCTTGGAATATGTTCTTTTTGTGGGATGGAGTTAATTGCTTCTAATAGGTGTGGGGTTAGGTCCGTTTGGAACAGTTTATAATAAGAGGCTGAGAACCCATCTGGGCCTGGGCTTTTATTATGTGGGGTCTGTTTTATAGCTATGTTAATTTCGTCTATGGTGAATGGTTCTTCTAAGGACCTCGTGGCAGCTGTTGGGAGGATAGTGTCGAATTTGGTTTCTAGGTATGATTTGATCTCTTCTGTATTACCTTCCTTGTCTTTTAGGTTATATAGAGATGTATAATAGCTATGGAAAGTGTCAGCTATGTCTTCTGTAGTGTGTGCGTAGGTCTCATCTGGGCGTTTGACTTTAGGGATGTATGTGAGCATTTGTTTTTGTTTTAAGGCTTGTGCTAGAAATTTACCACTTCTGTCTCCTTGAGCGTAGTGGAGCTGTTTTGTCCACAGAATCGCTTTTTTCGCTTTGTCTTGGAGGAGTGATTTTAGGTCGGCTCTAAGGGCTAGAAGTTTGCAATAGGCTTTGTCTGTCATGTATAGTTTGTGTTCTTCCTCTAGTTGTGAGATTTCTTTATGTAGGTCATTGATTTTTTGGTTTTTTTCCCTTTTGAGTTGGGCTCCCCACTTGATCAGTTCCCCTCTGATTACTGCTTTGTGGGCTTCCCATTGTGTGAAGGCGGAGGTGTCTGGGGTTTTATTTTCGTGGAAGTATTGTTTTATCGATTTTTCTATTGAATCCTTCACTTTTGGTGCCTGTAATAGAAAAGGGTTTAATTTCCATGTTCCTTTAGGGCGTGGGAGTGAGGGGATGGATATAGTAAGGTATATTGGCGAGTGGTCAGACCATGTCATTGGGCCTATCGAAGTGTCTGATATCAGCCCTAAGTCTCTGTGTTCTATGAGGAAGAAGTCTATTCTGGAGTATGATTTGTTTGGGATGGAATAGTGAGTAAAATCTTTTGTTGTCGGGTGGAATATTCTCCAGCAGTCTGATAGTTGGTGGGTTTTGATGATGTGTTGCATTTGGACTCTGGTGGCGTTGAGGTGGGTGCTATGTGTTGAGGTGCTGTCTCTAGTGGCATCTAGTGATACATTAAAATCCCCTCCTATTATGAGAATGCCATTAGTATTTTGCTTTATTTTTGCCATTATCTTCCTCATTGCCCCGCATTGATGTTTATTGGGTAAGTAGATCGCTACTAGGGTAATTGGTTCTGACCCCACTGTGCCCTGCAGGATAATGAATCTGCCTGATTCGTCTGTGAGATGTGTCGAGTACGTGAATGGGACTTGTTTCCCAATTAATATTGCTACTCCTCGTGACTTGCTTTGGTTATAGTTATTGTAATATACATGAGGGAATTGATGATGTTTGAGTTTTGGGGCTTCTGCACCTTTCAGATGTGTTTCTTCTAGGAATACTATGTCTGCTTTGTTTTTTGCTAAGTCCGTTAGGACCATCTTCCTTTTCTCTGGTGTGTTCAGCCCCCTTACATTAATGGAGCATACTTTCAGTGAGCCCATTGCGGAGTGTAGTATTGATATTTTATCTGTTTGATAGGTGGGATGACTTTTTGGGAGTTTAGTACTATTTAAGTACGTTGGGTGTGATCGGGAGGTGAATTAATTGGTTGTGGATGCTTGTGTGTGAATGTAACACTGCTAGTATACAGGCATACAAATCAAGTAAATAAACAAACAATTAAACAGTATAACATTAACTATTTACAGGTATCTTGCGATGAAGTTGTAGGTAAAGAGTATCACGAAGGGGGGGGTTCTGGACGAACTTTGGACCCTTCGTGTGGGTATAGAAATCTCCCTTTCGGTAGTTTGCGTGCAATTGAGAGAAATTACTATGGGTAGATTTCTAAATAGGAGTCGGTACTTTCCTCTGGGTTCGTCTAGCGCTAGGGGCTAGCCCAGATGCCGTTTAAGTTTGCGGTTGAGTAATGAGGTAGGTGTTTGTACCGCTCTTGGCCGTTAAGGCCGTGGGTTGTGTCCTAAGTGAACTGGAGCACTATATTACTGTGTACAGTGCTTCTATTTCTTTGCCTCCGTATCTGAGTAAACTCTCCGGTAGGCGGCCATTTGACGCTTGTCGTCTGTTACTGGCTATGTATGTGTGTAGTATGGGTGGGCATCTTAAATAAGTATGTCTGTGGCAAGTACTAAAAATAGTATGGTGTTTTGAACCTTCTGTTTGATAGCATTCAACATTTCTTTAACGTAATAACATCATGTCTATTGTATGCTTTTTAGTCTACGTACTCGTGAGTTATCAGATATTAATTTGATCATAATGTCGTTGCATATACAATCATGTGTAGCAGGTAAGCGTTGATATTATATACATTGATTTATCACAATACTATTCGGCATTTACAGAGTATAGTTACCCTTCCCTTATTTGGTGATTAGGCGAGTGAGTTAGTTCAATATTGCTTTAGTCAGTGGTATGTCTCTTTAAGCGTTAGAGGCCGTGAGGGCGAAGGGGAATCCCCATCTATATTTTATATTGGCTTGTTGCAGGGCTAATGTTAGTGGTCTTAGCGCCCGTCTGCCCCTCAGGGTCAGCCATGCCAGGTCAGGGAGGATTAGTATTTTCGCGTTGTTAAACAGTATGTCAGAAGAATCTCTGGCGTTTCTCATAATGTCCTCTTTTTCAGTATAATAGTGAACTCTGCATATAATGTCTCTGGGGGAGTCTTGTGGGAGGCCTTTGGGTCTTAAGGCCCTGTGTGCTCTATCTAATAGAATTGGGGTGTCTTCTGGCCTCTGTAGGATCTTGTTAAACAAAGATTGTAGGGTATTATGGAGATTTTCAGGGTTTCCCTGTGATTCTGGGATCCCTCTTATCCTAATGTTGTTTCGTCTGCCTCTATTGTCGAGGTCTTCAGTGTTTCTCATAATGTAGTGGGTTCTGTTGTCTCTGTTTTTTTGTTGATGTTCTAGGGTGAGGAGTCTGTCTAAAATTTGGTCTCTGTCCTCTTCCAGGTCCCCCACCCTCGTGTTTACTTGCCTGATGTCTGCAGAAATGGCGGAGACTTGGTCTTGTACTGAGGATTCTAGCTTCGCTATCATGTTAGCCAGCTCGTCCCTGGAAGGTAAATGTGCAAGGGTTTCCCTTATGTTTGCTAGCCCATCTGCAATGCTGGTAGTTGGGGAGATCTCTTCTCCTGTCGTGCTGGGGTCGGGCGTTTTGCGCGGGCAAGATGGCGTCGCCATGTTGTCAGTTAGGCCTCCTCCGAGCGCTTTCACTGTATCTCGGAAATATTTATCGAGACCGTTCGAGTTTCTTGGCGTGCCTGATTCTTGGGTGTATGAGAGCTGAGTCTGTTTCCTTTTGTTGCCCATTAAGTAGATATTTTCTGTTGTTTATGCCAGTTTTACTGCCGCCGGCCGGGAGCTCTCAGTATTTGCGACCGCTCACATCGGATGTCAGGCCACGCCCCCCGATTTTTTTTTTTTTTGTCATTCTGTCTCTCACTGTTAAAATACACCCATCATTAAAAATTATAGACTGATTATTTCTTTGTCAGTGGACAAACGTTTAAAATCAGCAGGGGATAAAATACTTTTTCCCCTCACTGTATTTTTCTATAAACGACACACTCGGTATGCCCGCCTCCTCAACATGGCAGGCTTCCTTCCTCAAAAAACAATCCCAGACAAAACTATTAGACCTTTTTACGTAAATGCAGGGACCTTTCTGCCTCCCAGTACCTAAACCCTACAGCAACCATTGCAGAACAGCTCACACAGACCCAAAAAGAAATAAACAAGCTGAACGTAGCCCGTACCACACGCACTCTACATAAGTGTAAAACCAGAGAGTACACATTAGATAACAAAGCAGGATCGTTGTTATCAAATAGACTAAGGGACATACAAGCACAAATGAAAAAAATAATGACAGAGGAAGGGAAAAAGATAATCAGAGATCAGTAATATATTTGCAGAGTTTTACAAGAAACTCTACAACCTTAAAGACAATCCGCAAGCACATCAACCCAGCGCAAGCGAGATTGATGCATTCCTATCTCACGTAGACCTACCCAAACTGACACCCGCACAACATGACCATTTGGCAGAACCACTAACACTGGTGGAAGTAGAACACGTGATTAAACGCCTACCTCTTAACAAACCTCCAGGACGGACTTCCCAACGCGTATTACCAAAGGTTCTCCTCCATCCTCTCCCCACAATTAGTGTCCTTATTCAGCTCCACCACTGACACTGAAGAATTACTGGCTGACATGTTAATGGCCAATGTGGCCACTCTGCCAAAATCTGGAAAAAACCCTACAAAATGTTAAAATTTTAGGCTCATATTAACTTCGATGTCAAGATACTGGCCAAAGCTTATGCGAATAGACTTACCTCCATACTCCCAACCATTATTCACTCAAACCAGGTGGGTTTTGTTAGTGGCAGACAGGGAGCGGATGGCACGCAAAAAGCCCTTGCACTCCTACACAGTATGCATAGGAACTCACCCAACCCACCCTTGACGCCGAGTAAGCTTTCGACCGCCTGCATTGGTCATTCTTGCAGGCGGTGCTGAAAAAATGTGGCTTCCCCAAACATTTTGTCTCGGGCACCAAATCTCTATACAGCAACCCTGAAGCTCAAGTCTTTACCTCAGGCTTCCAATCAGACCCCTTCAGCATCACCAGTGGAACTAGACAGGGAAGTCCCCTCTTGCCTCTTCTGTACATTACGGCATTGAAACCGCTGGCTGCGTCTGTCCTTTTGGTGGCGAATGTAACTGGCGTCCACATCGGTGGCAGGGAGGTCAAACTGAACCTCTTTGCCGACGACCTTCTGTTAACCATTACAAACCCTCAAACCTCCTTACCAGCCTTCTATTCCATACTACAATCATACAGCCAATACTACAAGCTAAATCTCACAAAAACGCAAATTATGGGGATGAAGATGGAGGACGATTATTTGTAAGCAATAAAATAAAAATATTCCTATGATTGGAGGACAGATTTTCTTACCTTTTTGGGAATTAAACCGCCCCACACACTCTCCAAGTTATACCACATTAATTACATTAAATTGAACAAAGAAATCTCTACCACCCTCCAAAACTGGAGACACAAATGTTTATTCTGGTCAGGACGCATAGCTGCGGTTAAAATGATGATACTACCCAAATTACAATATCTTTTCCAACAGTTCCAATGAAAGTTCCGACCGCTTACTTTACATCTATCCAAAAACAAATTAACCTGGTCATATGGACCTGTCAAAAAACAGGGTGGCTCTATCAACACTGTACAAACCTACCCACAAAGGGGGAATGAGCCTCCCAAATGTACAGCTGTACTATAAGGCAGCCATTCTGAACAGTGAGCTATCTACCAATTGGCATATAGACACACCACAATGGGTAAATATAGAACAATATTGGTTAGATAAACAGGACCTAAACAACATACTTTTGTTATTCCCTCACCAAAGGATGTAAATATTGCAAGCACTCCCTGCCACTCTGGCAACAATGTCGATATGGGAATCCAAATGCAAACTCCTGTGCAGCTGCCACCCAGCGTCGCTTTCGACCCCCTTGAAAATTTTGTCAAACATGATACATGACTTTAATTTTAGGGTTTGGAACAGGTGCAGAGTCACATTTAACCGTCTGAAAGATCAGTACACGCTACAGGTGACAAGTCATACTGTCAGGGTGGCGGTCCGATGCCCGGGACCCAGACACTGTCCGGGCGGCGGTGCAGGACCGGGACCCAGTATGCCTGATGTTCAGAGTAGGAGTCACTGTGTGGAGGTGGATCAGCAGGGTAACTGCACGCCCCCTGGTGTGGAGCACCAGCGTTTGTGCAGCCACATACCAAGACCCTGAATCAGCTTAGAAAGAAAGAAGCTTTGAGCAGCTGCCTGCAGGAACTCTGACACATAATGAATGACTGAAAACAAACAGGTGTGTCACCATAAAACAAACATTTAAATGAATCCAAGAGACTGGGAAATCCAGGGGTGGATTATAGGAATGAACCCAGAAACCCAGCATAAGGAAAACCAGACACAGAATAGAAAACCAAAAACCAAGAAATACTAAACAAGAATAGTAAAAGGAGTACTAGATACCAGAATCCAAGTCCAGACATCTCCACAGAACAGAGCAGGACGTGACACATACATCACTGGACATCGTTTGCTCCTAATACTAATCTGCCCAGAAAACACTTTTATCTGAAGTATATAGCCTATTTAATCTTCAAATGAAGTTCTAGCAGGAGGTGGCTGAGCTCTGATCCAGCGCAGAGTTCCAGGTTTTCGACAAATAGGTGCTGGTCATAAACAAGAGGTTGCTCTCGCTCCATTAAAGGGAGCTAAACCTCCTTTGCCTTCCCTCCATTTAGAGCCCTTCTTGGTGTCCTAATGTAGTGTTATGGGCAAATGCAAATATTACAGGTTTTAGAATGAAAAGTTTTAATTTTTAAATTGTGTACTTTGTCTTTAAGAGATTTTGCAAACTGACAAGTTGCTAGGAGTAGTACATATTGTTTTTCATACAATGTTTCTTTAATAAATTAACTCTGTGGCGAAAGTGACCCCGCCACTGATTTTTGAGAAAATGAGAAAATAAGAGAAATCTTAATGTATCCTTCCTGGTAAAATATTTTATAAATAAATGTGTACACCAAGTGCTACATAAAGATTTATTTACAAGGACATAAAGTCCTTGGACATGCATTGATAAAGGGGATAACCCGTAATGTGTGCACATTTGCAATTGTTTGCGCTGCCCTCGTTTTTTTCTATTTTTGCAGACATTTGTTTAAGTCTTTCCCAGGAAAAACATGAAAAGGAGAGAAATTACAAAATGAGAATTTATAGAGGAGAGGCAGGTGCTTCTTCTGTTCACTCATCTCTTCCATTTTTACCACCTTGTCTAAGGCCATCTCTATCTGCTGTTGAACTGCCCCATTTAATGGAAATAATTGGAGCATCATCTACTACCAGTGCCATAAGCAGTTCACCCAGTGTTATGATTATTATCACCACTACCTTCCTTCCTTTTAGCATTAATCCTCAAAGTGCTACAGTAAAGACTAGTTTTGTGAAAGTTTCCACTGCCATGATGACAGCCACAAGGTGAAGGGTGAAGCAAAGCAAAGTTTGGGATCACATTGAAAGTCTACATGAAGGGCGAGATGCAAAATGCAAATTGTGCAGCAAGGAAAAGAGTGAGTGGTCATCTCACTAGTGCTGGTATGAAATAATATAGGCAAAGACACCACAGGTCTATGTTACTGATGGAAGAAGTTGAAAGAGAAAAAACTAGGTCAGGCAGCAAGTCCATGGTTACTGAATCTGATTCTGTGCAACCAAATACCATCAACGGTATTTATTTAAATACTACTTACCTAAGAAAGAGTAGGATGATGTTAAACATACTGCCACTAGGAGACAGAGACAGGTATTTTTTTTCCCAGTCCTTATTATCTCATGGTCCACCAGCCCATTCTTGAACATTTTGTTGGATTTTAATTCCATGGCCATCTCAAAAAAACACCTGCCTTATTGTCCATTTGATGGATGTAGGGGGAGTTTATTTTTCTCTGATATAATTAGAGTCCTTTAAGCAGCTGATAAAGGCTCTTGCTCTGCAATATGGTGGTGGACCAGCATGGTGGTGGCTATGAGGAGATGCCACCTTAGCAGCATGTCAGTCTGGAAGTGCATCTCTAGAACAATAGGGCTATCAGTCCAGCTACATGCTGAAGTCATAGATGAAGAACACACTTCAGCAAACATCTTGCAAGCAATAAGAACAGTGTCAAATTGGTAGGCAGAGCAGGCAGGTCCCAATCTGCACACTGATGGAGCTGTTAACATGGCCAAAGCTCTTTGAAATGGTTCCTTTTTAGATGTGCACACATCGTATATCTCATATTATATGTAAATCAGGAAGCCAACAAAAAGGTGCAAACCATACTTGAGTTTTGCCGGAGGATTGCCAGCCATTTCCATTATAGGGCTAGCCACTCTTGAGAAAGGACCAAGATAAAAGAGGGCTTGAATCTATGACAGAATGTCAGCATGAGGTGAGACTGTATTTTAGACCAGCAGGAAATAATTTTGCAGAGATAAATCCATAGTCTATCCTCCCACCACTGCATTGGTGTTGAGTTCCCACTGGGGAGAGATGATTGCATAATAATAGGGCAGTTAGTGTTAGCTCTATCTAGGAACATGACAAATAGTTTGAACTACAGTGATGCCAGTTTGGGCATTGATTATCCCTAAATCCCTTAAACCCCAAAACACCATAGTGGAGTAGCTTTTTTGACAATGTTGATGGTGGCTTGAGTAAAAAAGTGATACAGTGCCTCTGTGGTGGGGGGAGGAAGTGGTTAGGGGGTTGCTCACTCTGTAGTCGCCCTAATATGGGGTATGAAGAACTTTATTGTAGTTCCGAATCTCCAGCAACCTCCTTCACATCAATGTTGCGGTCTAGAACTATGATGTTACCTCCCCTCATCGGAGCCCTTTTCGGGGTGAGAAAGGCAGGCCAGTACCCATCCTTGGTGTGTGGTTCCCCTTTGTGGCCCAGGTTATTTATGTAATGTTCGTTGTATGTCCCTGGGTAGGTGTAATGTTGCCAGATAAGAATGGTACGGGGATGTTGAGTGGGAAGTTTGATCAGGTGTAGCGTAGTATTCAATTGGCGTAGAGAGTTCATGGGGCATGGAATGCCCCTAGGAGTGTGTACAGTGAGATCGTTTGTGTGCGAGGGGGGGCAGGGAGGGGGGGGGAGGCGGGGATGGGGTATGTGATCCCTGTGCCGCTGCACACGCTCAAAGTCCAAGCCAAGAGCTTCCTGTCCTAGTTTCGTTGTGTGGACCGTCAGTGCCATTCCCGTTTGTATCTTGTGTAAGTCCCTCTAGTGTGTCTAGACATGTGTCTAGTCGCCCTGTCCCGTTATGTTCTTCGTTCGCCTCGACATCGTGTATTGATTGTGGCACATATTTCCTGTGTCTGCCAAGTTTAGTATGCCTATGTGGGGTGTAGCTCTTGCAATAGATACGTTACGGGGTTCATGTCATCGCCTATTTCCTATTCCCTCCTGGCAGCCCTATCACAGTGCACGGAAAATAAACCAGGGGGCCCAAAGTTCCGCACATTTAGGGTCCCTGTCCATCATGTCTGCTTGCATGGCTTCAGCCGCTATAATCTCGCTATAACTCTGTGGATCCATTCCTCCCGAGTGGGAGTTTCCGTCCTCTTCCAGTATACTGGTATGAGTGATTTTGCCGCATTCAGTAAGTGACGTAAGATGGATTTTTTGTATGTGGATAATGATTGTGAGGAGATATGTAATATGACTAGTTCTTTCGACCAAGCAGTGTAATTTCCCAAGATCATCTGAATGTCAGTTTTGACTTGGTCCCAATATGAGACAATATGTGTGCATTCCCACCAAATATGTATGAGGGTTCCCCTGTCTTCCTGGCATCTCCAACAGGTTGGCGCTGTGTTGGGGAATATTTTGTGGAGTAGTACCGGAGTTCTATACCACATGGAAAGCAGTTTATAGTTTACCTCTTGATAATGGGAGCTAGAGGAACTTTTGTGTTGCCAAGTCAAGGCTTTATCCCATTGTGCAGGGGTAAAAGTTGTGTCCATGGCTCTCTCCCAGTGGCGTTTGAAAGCGGTATTCTCCATAGTTGGATTAGTCAGTAAGAGTTGGTAGAGGGTTGAAACGGTGTTTCCAAGCGTAATGCCATGGGAGCAGAGATCCTCAAACCGGGATAAGTCCCTGTGCAGTTTGTCCCGATGTGGAAGCATGTTATAGTAATGTTGCAGTTGCATATATCGAAAGGTCGCCATAGGCGATCTTGGTCGTATCTCTAATAGAGCATCTAAGGGTTTCAGAGTACCGCCTTGTGTAACTCTACATATAGGTAAATAATCTACCTCATCTATGAATGCCCAGGTGTCAGATGTTGTTCCCCCCCAATGTTGGGATTGTGTGGTATCGGAAGCAGGGGACAGGGTGTGGGGGAGATCTGCTGTAGTTCCCTAATGTTTTCCCATGCGAGTAGTGTTTGCGCTACCGGTCCCTCCTCGTTCTTCCTGCTGCCTCTAGTCGTTCGTCTCATCCAGACCGCTGCCTTTAACTTTACCTCCTCCCCATCCCGGTCCAGTATCACCCATTGTTTGGTGGTGTCTAGTTCGTGCCATTCCAAAATTCGCTGTAGGGCCGTCGCTTGGTGGTACTTTTTAAAATCCGGCAAAGCTAAGCCTCCCCTGTGCCGAGGCATGCACAGTATATCATGTCGTATCCTCCTCTCCAGACATATTTTATGACCGCTGATTTCAGGACCGAGAAGAACAGCGCTGGTGGAGTCGCTGGGATAGTCTGGAATAAGTAGAGAACTCTCGGGAGGATGTTCATCTTAAGGACCGCTATGCAGCCATGCCATGATATGTGTGGGTAGGACCATCGTGTTAGGTCCCTTTCGATGGTTCATAATAATGTTGCGAAATTACGTTGATAAATACTCTGGGGATCCGTGGGGATCCATATGCCAAGGTACTTCATTGCTTCCGTGCACCAACGGAATGGAAAAAGTGGGCCGAGTGTTTCATATTCCACCGTGGGTATGGTAATGTTCAATGCTTTGCATTTCGCTAAATTGAGTTTAAATCCTGATAGGCGGCCATATTTGTCTATTTCTGACAGTAAGCAAGGTAATGTGGTCCGCGGTTGAGATACAAAGAACAAGAGGTCGTCCGCATACGCTGCTACCTTGTGTTCAGTGCCTTGCCATGTGTAGCCATAAATATCATGATTGTCCCGTATTGCCTGTAGGAGTTGTTCCAGGGTTAGTGCGAACAGGAGCGGTGATAGCGGGCACCCTTGTCTGGTCCCATTCGTAATTCCAAAGCTATCAGTCAATGCCCCATTAACGCGTACTGCTGCTTTTGGCGAGCTGTACAAGGCGGTGATCCATGCCATAACTCTTTGCCCAAAGCCCATCCATCTGAGCGTTTGGAACATGTACGGCCAGTTGACCCGGTCAAATGCTTTCTCTGCATCCGTGGACAACAGCATGAGGTGTTTCTGGCGTTTCCTCGCATGATGTTGAATTGAGAACAGACGTAGCGTACTGTCCCGGGCTTCTCGGCCCGGGATAAACCCCGTCTGGTCTACATGTACAAGGCTTGGTAAAATCCGTTGGAATCTAGTTGCCAGCACCTTCGTTAGTATCTTTGTGTCTACATTCAGCAGAGAAATCGGGCGGTAACTGCCGCATTGTTCCGGGTCTTTTTCAGATTTAAGTAAGACTGTTATAGTAGCCGTTAGGGACTCGGCACCAAATTGTCCGCCCTCCGATACTGCGTTGACAGTCTTCGTCAGCCAGGGGAGTAGCATTGCAGCGAACTGCTTGTAATATCCCGTGGAGAATCCGTCAGGCCCTGGCGCTCTACCCGTTTTAGTGACTTTCAACGCTGCCGCAAGATCTTCTGTGGTTATTGGTTCGTCTAGCCAGGATGCCGTTTCCGGACCTACGTGAGTCCGTATGTGAGCTTGTAGGTATGTTGATATGCAGTGGGATAAGTTCCCCGTTGGTGTCCAGTCGTCCGTTTGGTGGAGGTTATAGAGGGAGTCATAATATTTTCGGAATTCACCCGCTATGTCTTCCGGGAATGGGGAGACTTTGCCTGACGATAAGCGCAATTTCCTTACTTGCGTACGCGGTGTATCACCCTTTAAAAGGCGGGCAAGAAATTTCCCCCCTTTGTTCGCGTGGGTGTAGAAAAAGTTTTTCGAGCGTTGGATTGAATGGTGGTATCGTTTCGTAATGAGGGCTGTTAGATTGCTTCTGGCTTCCATCAACTTACCGTACGTCTCGGTGAGTTGGGAGCGTTTGTGTTGGAGTTCCAGGCTCTTAATGGTGTCGTATAAGTCCGCCATCATGCGGGTTGCCTCTTTCCTCTTGCGGGTTGCGAGGCTGATAAGAGTTCCGCGCAGGACACTCTTATGCGCTTCCCATACCGTTACCGGCGACATCTCCTCGTTCCATTTTCCGCGAAGTATGTTTCTAACGCTTGGGAAATTTCCTCTTTCACAGCCGGGTCCTGAAGTAAGGTTTCATTTAGACGCCATGTCCACGCTGCCGGTTTAAACAGTGGAGATTCTAACTCAATCTGAACCGGACCGCGATCCAACCACGTTGCGGATTCAATGGTCGCTGTTCGTAGGCGGGACAGTCCCTCCTGTCTGATGAGCACATAGTCTATCCGGGAGTATTGGTCGTGGAGCGCCGAATAGTACGTATAATCCCTATCGACAGGATGGAGTGCCCTCCAGCAGTCCACTAACGACAGTTCCTCTAGTGCTTTGCGGATAGATCTTATGCGGGATTGTGAGAGACAACTGTGGCCAGTGGAGGAATCCATTATAGGGTCCAGTGGGGCGTTGAAGTCTCCCCCCACTATCAAAGCTCCCTCCGCAAATCCGTGTAGCTTACGTAACGTCCCTCGCAGAAATTGTACTTGGTTGGAATTGTGGACATATATGGTCGCCAGAGTATAAATCCTGTCAGCTATTGTACCCTTCAAGAAGAGGAAGCGGCCCTCATCATCAGTTAGTTTATCCAGCTCTCGGAATCCTAATTCCGCAGCGATTAGAATCGCCACTCCCGCCCTTCGAGTCGTCGGGTGGTTGTTGCAGTAACTCAGTGGGTAGTGGGCATTACGTAGTTTGGGAGCTGCGTCGTCCTTGAAATGTGTTTCTTGTAGCATCGCTATTGATATGTGTTTGTGGCGGAGGTGTCTCAGTAGGTGTGAGCGGCGTTCCGGATAATTTAAGCCTCTGCAGTTGAGGGTCATGACGGACAGGGGAGTGCGGTTGTATGCTATTGGGCCTCTCGTGGTCAAGCGCGTGGGCTAGTAAAGGGGGGTGTCCTCGCAGCGTTATTTGCTGGCAACGGAAAGTAGAGGTGTTTACCCTTCTATCACTAGGTGTGACTTCCCGTCTGTGTCCTGTAGTTCTATGTGTAGCTATGCGCAGGGAAGTTTCGTTAGGCACAGACTGTGGTCAAACGTCCGTATGGTAGTTGCCTACCGTTGTTTGTCCTAGACCTGAACGTGCACCGTGGTCGTGGGGGGTGTGTGTGAGAGTAAGTGTGAGTATGTGTGTGCGGAAGATGTGTAGGTGTGGGATCGGTGTCGGGGATGAGTTAAAATAAGGGTGGGCCATGTTGGTCTCACCCTTGGGCAGTTTCCCCTGTGGGGTGAGGGGAGAGGAGTGTCCCAAAGTCTCCTAAAAAGGAGGGTCGCATGCGTCTCAGCAGGAGTGACCAGGGGTCACCCCGATAACCAGATCGGTGGGTGAACCAGCCTGTGGCTCCGCTGAGAAGTTCACGCAAGTGTACAGCTGTGGTCGTAGTCTAAACCAGGATAGATAACGTAGTTTTCGAGGTGAGTGTAGATGTCGAGATATCCCGCTCCAACCTTGTCCCAGCCAAAGTGTCTATGGTCGTAGTGGGTACAAACGAGCATTAAGTGATGTAGTATTAGAAGTAACAGACATTAAACCAGAAATGAAGTCTAAACAATATAAACATGAAGCAACAAGCAAACACAGCCATTACCTCCCGCCATCTTGAGCTGTTCCCGCCGGCCTATCCCCCCCGTTCCCCATCCCCCGGGATGGCCCCTCGAAACAGCCACAGCTACAAAGTATCTGTCTGGGAAAAGTAGAGATTTGGGTCGTCCGTCTAGTGTCGTTAGTTGTCAGTAGTGATGTACCGAACTGTCCGCCGGCGGACAGTTCCCGGCGAAATTAGCTTGTTCGCGTTCGCCACGGCGGGCGGACACATGCGCAGTTCGATCCGCCCCCTATTCGTCATCATTGGGCAAACTTTGACCCTGTGCCTCTCGGTCAGCAGACACATTACAGCCAATCAGCAGCACTCCCTCCCTTCCACACCCTCCAACCTCCCTCCCAGCATCCATTTTCGATTCATTCGGAAGATGCATGCTTAGTGAGAGGAGGGAAAGTTTAGCTGCTGCTGATTACATAGGGAAATTGATAGCTAGGCTAGGGTATTCAGTGTCCACTACAATCCTGAAGGACTCATCTGATCTCTGCTGTAAGGACAGCACCCCAAAAAGCCCTTTTTAGGGCTAGAACATCAGGCTGCTTTTTTTTTTTTTTCCTGTGTAATGTAATTGCAGGTGCCTGCCTGCCAGCCTGTGTGTCAGGCTCACAGCATATACTGTGCCCACTTGCCCAGTGCCACCACTCATATCTGTTTTAACAATCGGTTAAGCTTTACATTTAAAATAAATATTTTTTTTTCACTGTAATAGAAGAGCAGTTGCCTGCCTGCCAGCTTCTGTGTGAGGTTGGATGCCTTGCCCATTTGCACAGTCAGTGCCACCACTCATATCTGTTTTAACAATCGGTTAAGCTTTAGATTTAAAATAAATAATTTTTTTTCACTGTAATAGAAGAGCAGTTAGTTGTCTGCAAGCATCTGGGTGTCAGGCCTACTTCAGCGTGTGCCCTGCACAACCCTGCCAGCGTGCTTTGACAGTTGCCAATCATATCTGCTGTCTCTTTAGCGTGCTTTTACAAAGAAAAAAGGTTTCCGGTGTAAGCTAATAGCAGCCAGTCAGTGTCCTTCAAGCGGCTCTGTCAGGCCTTCCTTCAGCGTGTGCCCTGCACAACACTGCCAGCGTGCTTTGACAGTTCCCATCATATCTGGTGTCTCTTTCGCATGCTTTTACAAAGAAAAAAGGTTTCCAGTGTAAGCTAATAGCAGCCAGTCAGTGTCCTTCAAGCGGCTCTGTCAGGCCTTCCTTCAGCGTGTGCCCTGCACAACCCTGCCAGCGTGCTTTGACAGTTGCCAATCATATCTGCTGTCTCTTTAGCGTGCTTTTACAAAGAAAAAAGGTTTCCAGTGTAAGCTAATAGCAGCCAGTCAGTGTCCTTCAAGCGGCTCTGTCAGGCCTTCCTTCAGCGTGTGCCCTGCACAACACTGCCAGCGTGCTTTGACAGTTCCCATCATATCTGGTGTCTCTTTCGCATGCTTTTACAAAGAAAAAAGGTTTCCAGTGTAAGCTAATAGCAGCCAGTCAGTGTCCTTCAAGCGGCTCTGTCAGGCCTTCCTTCAGCGTGTGCCCTGCACAACCCTGCCAGCGTGCTTTGACAGTTGCCAATCATATCTGGTGTCTCTTTAGCGTGCTTTTACAAAGAAAAAAGGTTTCCAGTGTAAGCTAATAGCAGCCAGTCAGTGTCCTTCAAGCGGCTCTGTCAGGCATTCCTTCAGCGTGTGCCCTGCACAACCCTGCCAGCGTGCTTTGACAGTTGCCAATCATATCTGGTGTCTCTTTAGCGTGCTTTTACAAAGAACAAAGGTTTCCAGTGTGAGCTAATAGCAGCCAGTCAGTGTCCTTCAAGCGGCTCTGTCAGGCCTTCCTTCAGCGTGTGCCCTGCACAACCCTGCCAGCGTGCTTTGACAGTTGCCAATCATATCTGCTGTCTCTTTAGCGTGCTTTTACAAAGAAAAAAGGTTTCCAGTGTAAGCTAATAGCAGCCAGTCAGTGTCCTTCAAGCGGCTCTGTCAGGCCTTCCATCAGCGTGTGCCCTGCACAACCCTGCCAGCGTGCTTTGACAGTTGCCAATCATATCTGGTGTCTCTTTAGCGTGCTTTTACAAAGAAAAAAGGTTTCCAGTGTAAGCTAATAGCAGCCAGTCAGTGTCCTTCAAACGGCTCTGTCAGGCCTTCCTTCAGCGTGTGCCCTGCACAACCCTGCCAGCGTGCTTTGACAGTTGCCAATCATATCTGGTGTCTCTTTAGCGTGCTTTTACAAAGAAAAAAGGTTTCCAGTGTAAGCTAATAGCAGCCAGTCAGTGTCCTTCAAGCGGCTCTGTCAGGCCTTCCATCAGCGTGTGCCCTGCACAACCCTGCCAGCGTGCTTTGACAGTTGCCAATCATATCTGGTGTCTCTATAGCGTGCTTTTACAAAGAAAAAAGGTTTCCAGTGTAAGCTAATAGCAGCCAGTCAGTGTCCTTCAAGCGGCTCTGTTAGGCCTTCCTTCAGCGTGTGCCCTGCACAACCCTGCCAGCGTGCTTTGACAGTTGCCAATCATATCTGGTGTCTCTTTAGCGTGCTTTTACAAAGAAAAAAGGTTTCCAGTGTAAGCTAATAGCAGCCAGTCAGTGTCCTTCAAGTGGCTCTGTCAGGCCTTCCTTCAGCGTGTGCCCTGCACAACCCTGCCAGCGTGCTTTGACAGTTGCCAATCATATCTGCTGTCTCTTTAGCGTGCTTTTACAAAGAAAAAAGGTTTCCAGTGTAAGCTAATAGCAGCCAGTCAGTGTCCTTCAAGCGGCTCTGTCAGGCCTTCCTTCAGCGTGTGCCCTGCACAACACTGCCAGCGTGCTTTGACAGTTGCCAATCATATCTGGTGTCTCTTTAGCGCGCTTTTACAAAGAAAAAAGGTTTCCAGTGTAAGCTAATAGCAGCCAGTCAGTGTCCTTCAAGAGGCTCTGTGAGGCCTTCCTTCAGCGTGTGCCCTGCACAACCCTGCCAGCGTGCTTTGACAGTTGCCAATCATATCTGCTGTCTCTTTAGCGTGCTTTTACAAAGAAAAAAGGTTTCCAGTGTAAGCTAATAGCAGCCAGTCAGTGTCCTTCAAGCGGCTCTGTCAGGCCTTCCATCAGCGTGTGCCCTGCACAACCCTGCCAGCGTGCTTTGACAGTTGCCAATCATATCTGGTGTCTCTATAGCGTGCTTTTACAAAGAAAAAAGGTTTCCAGTGTAAGCTAATAGCACCAAGTCAGTGTCCTTCAAGTGGCTCTGTCAGGCCTTCCTTCAGCGTGTGCCCTGCACAACCCTGCCAGCGTACTTTGACAGTTGCCACTCATATCTGGTGTCTCTATAGCGTGCTTTTAAAACCAAAACTTTGTTTCCACTGTAATAGAAGAGCAGTTGCCTGCCTGCCAGCTTCTGTGTGAGTTTCACAGTGGATACTGTGCCCTCTTGCCCAGTGCCACCACTCATATCTGTTTTTACAATAGCTTAAGCTTTAGATTTAAAATAAATAATTTTTTTCACTGTAATAGAAGAGCAGTTAGTTGTCTGCAAGCGTCTGGGTGTCAGGCCTACTTCAGCGTGTGCTCTGCAGACCTGTGCCAGTGTGCTTTGACAGTTGCCACTCATATCTTGTGTCTCTATAGCGTGCTTTTACAACCAAAATTTGTTTTTCACTGTTATAGATTGAATAGCAGTTACTTGTCTTCAAGCGGGTGTCTCAGGCCTACTTCAGCGTGTGCTCTGCAGCACTGTTCCAGTGCACATTGCCAATCATATCTGGTGTCTCTATAGTGTGCTTTTAAAAACAAAATTTGTTTTTCACTGTTATAGATTGAATAGCAGTTACTTGTCTTCAAGCGGGTGTCTCAGGCCTACTTCAGCGTGTGCTCTGCAGACCTGTGCCAGTGTGCTTTGACAGTTGCCACTCATATCTTGTGTCTCTATAGCGTGCTTTTACAACCAAAATTTGTTTTTCACTGCTATAGATTGAATAGCAGTTACGTGTCTTCAAGCGGGTGTCTCAGGCCTACAGTGTGTGCTCTGCAGAACTGTTACAGTTCACATTGCCAATCATATCTGGTCTCACAGTAGCTTGCACGCATAGTACCACTAATCCCCAAAAAAATGACAGGCAGAGGCAGGCCACCCCGCAGGGGCCGTCGTGGTCGTGGTGCTGTGATTCCCTTTTGCCCTAGAATAATGCCCAGTTTTCAGAAGCCACGTACCCTGAACTTGAAAAGTTCTGAGGACATAGTTGACTGGCTAACACAGGACACCCAATCTTGTACAGCCTCCGCTCGGAACCTTGACGCACCATCCTCCTCCAGCTTAGCTTCAGGCACCTCTCAAGATAGCACTCACCCGCCTGCCGCCACCACCAAAACTAGCACCACAGCCGCTTTACTTGGTATGTCAGAGGAGTTATTCACACACCCGTTTGAAGAAATGAGTGATGCGCAACCATTATTGCTAGAGGATGTAGATAACAGGGATATGTCTCAGGCAGGCAGCATTAAACACATGGAGGTACGGTGTGATGATGATGATGTTGTACCCGCTGCTGCTTCCTTTTCTGAATTGTCAGATACAAGCGAAGCGGTTGATGATGACGATGCGTCCATGGATGTCACGTGGGTGCCCGCTAGAAGAGAAGAAGAACAGGGCGAAAGTTCAGATGGGGAGACAAAGAGGAGGAGGAGGAGACCAGTTGGAAGCAGGGGGGGGTCGTCGCAAGGAGCTAGTGGCACAGTCAGACAGCATGCATCGGCACCCGGGGTCAGCCCGACAGCACGCCAATCAACGCATGCTGTGTCCACCACCAGAATGCCGTCATTGCAGAGCTCAGCAGTGTGGCATTTTTTTTGTGTGTCTGCCTCTGACAACAGAGATGCCATTTGCAACCTGTGCAAAAGGAAACTGAGTCGTGGGAGGTCCAACACCCACCTAGGTACAACTGCTTTGCGTAGGCACATGATCTCACATCACAAACGCCTATGGGATCAACACATGAGTACAAGCAGCACGCTTACTCTAAGCCGCCATCCTCCTCCTGGTCCAGCATCTTCAGCCACGTCAACCACTGCTGTCCTTCTTGCCCCCTCTCAACCATCCGCCACTCCGTCTCCCGCCTTGAGCAGTTCCCGCTCATCTGCCCACAGTCATGTGTCTGTCAAGGACATGTTTGAGCGTAAGAAGCCAATGTCACCAAGTCACCCCCTTGCCCAGCGTCTGACAGCTGGCTTGTCCGAACTATTAGCCCGCCAGCTTTTACCATACAATCTGGTTGAGTCTGAGGCGTTCAAAAAATTTGTAGCTATTGGGACACCGCAGTGGAAGGTACCCGGACGGAATTTCTTTTCACAAAAGGCAATCCCCAACTTGTACTCGATTGTGCAAAAGGAAGTCATGGCATGTCTGGCACACAGTGTTGGGGCAAGGGTCCATCTGACCACTGATACCTGGTCTGCAAAGCATGGTCAGGGCAGGTATATCACCTACACTGCGCATTGGGTAAACCTGCTGACGGCTGACAAGCAAGGAATGCGTGGCATTGCAGAGGAGTTGGTGACACCGCCACGAATTGCAGGCAGTCCTGCTGCCACCTCCTCTACTCCTCCTACTCCATCCTCTTCCATAACCTCCTCGGCTGAGTCCTCTTGTGCCGCTGCTTCTTGCTCCACATCAACGGCACCCCCCCAGCTCCCCAGGTACTATTCCACATCCCGGATACGGCAGTGTCACGCCGTCTTGGGTTTGACTTGCTTGAAAGCAGAGAGTCACACCGGACAAGCACTCCTGTCCGCCCTGAACGCACAGGTGGAAAAGTGGCTGACTCCGCAGCAACTGGATATCGGCAAAGTGGTGTGTGACAACGGAAAATTTTTTATAGCGGCATTGAAGTTGGGCAAGTTGACACATGTGCCGTGCATGGCACATGTGTGTAATCTGATCGTACAACGCTTTGTGCATAAGTACACAGGCTTACAGGACGTCCTGAAGCAGGCCAGGAAGGTGTGTGGCCATTTCAGGCGTTCCTACACGGCCATGGCTCACTTTGCCGATATCCAGCGGCGAAACAACATGCCAGTGAGGCGCTTGATTTGCGACAGCCCTACACGTTGGAATTCAACACTCCTAATGTTCGACCGCCTGCTCCAACAAGAAAAAGCTGTTAATGAATATTTGTATGACCGGGGTGCTAGGACAGCCTCTGGGGAGCTGGGAATTTTTTTGCCACGTTACTGGACGCTCATGCGCAATGCCTGTAGGCTCATGCATCCTTTTGAGGAGGTGACAAACCTAGTCAGTCGCACCGAAGGCACCATCAGCGACATCATACCATTTGTTTTCTTCATGGAGCGTGCCCTGCGAAGAGTGCTGGATCAGGCTGTAGATGAGCGTGAAGAGGAAGAGGAAGAGTTGTGGTCACCATCACCACCAGAAACAGCCTTATCAGCATCGCTTGCTGGACCTGCGGCAACGCTGGAAGAGGATTGTGAGGAAGAGGAGTCAGAGGAGGATTGTAGCTTTGAGGAGGAGGAGGAGGAGCAAGACCAAACACAACAGGCATCCCAGGGTGCTCGTTGTCACCTATCTGGTACCCGTGGTGTTGTACGTGGCTGGGGGGAAGAACATACCTTCAATGACATCAGTGAGGAGGAGGAACGGGAAATGAGTAGCTCGGCATCCAACCTTGTGCAAATGGGGTCTTTCATGCTGTCCTGCCTGTTGAGGGACCCTCGTATAAAAAGGCTGAAGGAGAACGACCTGTACTGGGTGTCCACGCTACTAGACCCCCGGTATAAGCAGAAAGTGGCGGAAATGTTACCCAATTACAACAAGTCGGAAAGGATGCAGCATTTGCAAAATAAATTAAAAAGTATGCTTTACACAGCGTATAAGGGTGATGTCACAGCACAACGGGAATCTAACAGGGGGAGAGGTGGAAGTCATCCTTCTCCTCCCACGACCACGCCGGCAAGGACAGGACGCTTTAAAGACGTGTTGTTGATGGAGGACATGCGGACCTTTTTAAGTCCTATGCATCGCCACAGCCCTTCGGGATCCACCCTCAGAGAGCGACTCGACCGACAGGTAGCAGACTACCTCGCCTTAACTGCAGATATCGACACTCTGAGGAGCGATGAACCACTTGACTACTGGGTGTGCAGGCTTGACCTGTGGCCTGAGCTATCCCAATTTGCGATAGAACTTCTGGCCTGCCCCGCTTCAAGTGTCCTGTCAGAAAGGACCTTCAGTGCAGCAGGAGGTATTGTCACTGAGAAGAGAAGTCGCCTAGGTCAAAAAAGTCTAGATTACCTCACCTTTATTAAGAGGGACTGACACTGGGCGATACATTCGATTAAAAAAGGCCTGATGAGATGAGCTGCCTTGGGCTAAAAATTGTCCACACGCTGCTGTATTTTAGCTCTGAATGACGTTTGACTTGCGTGACTTATCCGCCACCAACTAGGGTTCAAGCTGCCATGTTTTAGGGCACTTTCTGCCTGTGAAACAAACATCAATTTTTCTGGACGCTGCTACAGCAGCGGCTGCAACAATACCAAATTTTTTAGGCATGTGTACATGCCTAATTTTTAGGCCCACTGGTGCAAGTGGACTGATTACAATTACAGGGCCTCTAAAGAGTCCTGTATTGTTATTTGTCGTCACTACCTTCCCGCGTCGGGAGTGGGTCATTTGCGCCCCTGCTGCCTTCCTTGCATGTGGTAGCTGTTTGTCAGGGATTTGTCAATCCATATCTGCCAAGTGACCCTATGTAGGGGGAACAGTCCCTATTCTGCTCTGTGTCAGTGTGTATCATGGTCTCTGTGGACAAGGAACAGTCTCTATTCTGCTCTGTGTCAGTGTGTATCAGGGGTTTTGAGGACAGGTGTCAATCCATATCTGCCAAGTGACCCTATGTAGGGGGAACAGTCTCTATTCTGCTCTGTGTCAGTGTGTATCAGGGATCATTAGGACAGGTGTCAATCCATATCTGCCAAGTGACCCTATGTAGGAGGAACAGTCTCTATTCTGCTCTGTGTCAGTGTGTATCAGGGATCATTAGGACAGGTGTCAATCCATATCTGCCAAGTGACCCTATGTAGGAGGAACAGTCTCTATTCTGCTCTGTGTCAGTGTGTATCAGGGATCATTAGGACAGGTGTCAATCCATATCTGCCAAGTGACCCTATGTAGGAGGAACAGTCCCTATTCTGCTCTGTGTCAGTGTGTATCAGGGATCATTAGGGCAGGTGTCAATCCATATCTGCCAAGGGACCCTATGTAGGAGGAACAGTCCCTATTCTGCTCTGTGTCAGTGTGTATCAGGGATCATTAGGATAGGTGTCAATCCATATCTGCCAAGTGACCCTATGTAGGGGGAACAGTCTCTATTCTGCTCTGTGTCAGTGTGTATCAGGGATCATTAGGACAGATGTCAATCCATATCTGCCAAGTGACCCTATGTAGGAGGAACAGTCCCTATTCTGCTCTGTGTCAGTGTGTATCAGGGATCATTAGGATAGGTGTAAATCCATATCTGCCAAGTGACCCTATGTAGGAGGAACAGTCCCTATTCTGCTCTGTGTCAGTGTGTATCAGGGATCATTAGGATAGGTGTCAATCCATATCTGCCAAGTGACCCTATGTAGGGGGAACAGTCTCTATTCTGCTCTGTGTCAGTGTGTATCAGGGATCATTAGGATAGGTGTCAATCCATATCTGCCAAGTGACCCTATGTAGGGGGAACAGTCCCTATTCTGCTCTGTGTCAGTGTGTATCATGGTCTCTGTGGACAAGGAACAGTCTCTATTCTGCTCTGTGTCAGTGTGTATCAGGGGTTTTGAGGACAGGTGTCAATCCATATCTGCCAAGTGACCCTATGTAGGGGGAACAGTCTCTATTCTGCTCTGTGTCAGTGTGTATCAGGGCTGGGCTTTGAGGACAGGTGTCAATGTTAGGTGATGTCTGCCCTTTATGGATTAAAAGCAGACTCTGCATCAACTGTGCAATTTTCCATGGGAGTTTTGCCATGGATCCCCCTCTGGCATGCCACAGTCCAGGTGTTAGTCCCCTTGAAACAACTTTTCCATCACTATTGTGGCCAGAAAGAGTCCCTGTTGTTTTTAAAATTCGCCTGCCCATTGAAGTCAATGGCGGTTCGCGCGGTTCGCCGGTTCGCGAACATTTGCGGAAGTTCGCGTTCGCGAACCGAAAATTCCGGGTTCGCGACAACACTAGTTGTCAGTTCCCAAACCCCTTATCTATTTGCCATGTCTCTGTCCGAGTATGGATATGTCTTCGGTAGCACTCCATGAGGCCCTCGGGCGTGGGGCATTTCCCCGCAACAAGTGTAATAAAGTCCTAACACCATTCCCATCGATGCGTTGTTATTAGAATATTTGTCACTGTACATGTTAATGTCTACGTCAGGAGGAACGTTATCAATACTCTCTACTCCCCTTGCCTCTCCTCTCCTTTGTCTCGTACCTTAACCAATCCCACCCCGTCCCTATTCCTAACTCTGCTCTCCCGCAAAATTCAATATGCATATCAAAGATACCGTAATTCACATCAGTTAAGCACATATCAACAGTACAGTAGGCATGATGTCATCTTAATCATTCTGTGCTTTATACAGCCGGGAATACTTATCAGAATGGGGGGGGGGGGGGTAATATCACGTCCCAATACCCCAGCGAAGCGAACAGCTCATGTGTTGTCGTCGGGAGAGTCCCAGCATGGGATTTTCGTGCGGGATGCAATAAGGGGGGGTCCCTTAAGATCACAGTTCAAGTCCCTCCGCCCCCCGTAGCCCCACCACCCCAGGTGTTGTCTAGGTGCCCCCATGGTAATCCCGGCCTACTCCGGCGGCAGTTTCAGGGGCAAACAGAGTCAGCCAGGGGTAAGGAGTTAGCCATGGGCAGGTCACATCGATCTGTAAGGTAGGGAGGGGCAAGTCCCAATATCACTCCCATGGTAGAGTGTTTCGGACATAGGTACTTTAATTCTGTGGGCAGTCTAGGCAATATATTGTTGCGGGTGTCCACACAGCCCTCCTGGGTGATATGTATCTGAATCTCAACCCCTTCCGAGCAATGATATGGGTAGGCGGATAGGGTGTCCTACCGGAGGTGGCCTGGTAGCCCAAGGACTGCAGCCTGACCAAGTTAAGTTCAAGGGGTCACCCAGGGACAGGAAGGGTAGTTCTACGTCGGCGGTTCAGCGTCCTCGGAGCTGCAGCTGTTAGTCTTGATCATCCCGGTGGTGAGGTCCCTGGTGGAGGCGACCTTCCTCTATGGCGACGGGGTGCGCGTTGGGGTATTTGGCCTGCATTCAGTGGTCCCAGGACCCAGTCCGGTATCTGTACAGGCGGCAGGCGTAATTCATCTAGGAATCTGGGGATTTCGTCCGGCCAGCGGATCGTGGCCCAGCCGTTCTGATGCCACGCTGAGAGGGCAAACGGGAAGCCCCATTTATATGGGACATTGTGTTCCCTGAGGAGTGAGGTGACAGGCTTCAGGGCTCTTCTGGCCTCCAGAGTGACCGGTGATAGGTCGTTATATAGTGAGATGCGTGCCCCACGGTATTCCCAAGTAGGCCGTTCTCTAGCGGCCTTCATGATGGTGTTTTTTACCGCAAATAAGTGTAGGCAGCATACTATGTCCCGTGGGCCGTCCTCCATGGAGCGGGGCCTCATGGCCCTATGTGCCCTGTCATAACGGTATTCCAGTTGAGCGTCGCCTGGCACAATCAGGCGGAAAAGGGCTGTCAGTGTGGTTTCAACGTCCTCCTCTCCCTCCGCTTCTGGCATGCCGCGCACCCTGATATTACAGCGGAGCCCGCGGTTATCAAGGTCCTCTACGGATCTCCGAAGTTGTAGGAGTAAGTTTCCCTGTCTGGCTAGTGCCATATCAGTGGACACCAGTCTGACATTGTGGGCCTCGTGGGATTGTTCCAGTTCCTGCACCCGGTTGCCCTGTGCGGTTACCTCAGCCCGGAGTCCCGCCATTTCAGCTCGTAGGGCATCCTGAATGGTGGTTGTAAGCACCAGCAGGTTGGCTTTCGTGGCCATTGAGGCCGCTATTGTGCGGAGTTCTTCTCCTATGCCGTCCAGTGTAGAGGCCGTAGAGGCTCTGGGTGTGGAGGAGCAGGCGCCATCTTGGATCCGGAGGCCACACCTCGTGTGTGCAGGAATTCGTCCATCGGACCTTGCGATTGACTCGTTTGGGAACCTCTGGGGGTTTTGGTGGGTTCACCCCGTCGGTTCCGTCCCATTAGTGCAAAAATCGGCTTATTATTAGGGCTTATAGGGACCGGTGGAGCGGAGCGTTCAGATTATGCTTCCATCCAGGTCGACATCCAAGCCACGCCCTCCAGTTTTCCTGAAGTTCAGTCTCTCCAACTTGGCTAATCTGCTCTTCATTTTGAAAGGTGTCATAATTTGTTAGCAGCGACCCATATGACCACTCACAACTCCCTTGAAAGTTGTTTCTAAATATGGAAAGTTAAATCTAAAATCTGGTAATAAGTAAAATAAATACAAATAAAAAGATCCTGATGATGTGGCTTCCCCTTTTCTAAAATGCCTTTCATTGTAGTGTTTTTACCCTTCCTGAGTCTTGCGGTGTGGCCGTATCTGCTATAACCACAGACACAGTTGGGATAAGCTGACGGCGGTGTGTTTTTCCACACAGTGATGATACAAACTTTGTTTGTATGGTCCATTGCCCACTGGTGTTTTCTTTTTCTTTTTTTTTTTCTATTATTTTTTAATATTTTTGGATAAATTAACTATTTTGAACTTAAAATGACTTCTGCTTCTCTTACTGAAATAATTGGAAGTATGGGTGTGTGACAAAACCATCCGTTTGTCTATTATGTTGGATTCGTCTATTTGGCTGTCCGTGCATATAATGGCTGTTTCCCATAGCCCAACTGTACAAATGACTATTTTGACTGAACAAAGCTACCGAACGGATGGCCAACCAGAATAGCAGTGTGCTGCTGGTTAACCTCTTGATCCCAATTAGAATGTTGTGGTTAACCGCAGACACTTCTCAATTAGACCGACTTCAGGGTGGTCGTCGTTCGTATGTCGACCACGAGGCAGCGGCCATTTTAAAACGCACGAAAGCCCAGCGGTGTTCAGCACAGATTTCATGGAACTAAAAGCAGACACTCGTTCTGCGGAACACCGCTGACTACGAACTTTGACTCCATGGCGATTGAACTATACGCATAGGATCTGAGCACTATTCGTCAATAATATGCCCTCAGATCCAGGCTATCTGGGATATGTGATACGAATGTAGAATATTCGGTTATTATAAAGTTATATATTTTTATGTACTTTCTGTGTTTATGTTTAAAATGGCGATGTGCCTTTGTCCTGGAGATAATTGCATTACTTCCCAATTATCTCCAGGGCAGAGGGGAGGGAAACATAATGCATTGTGGGAGAAGTCTGTGACTGTATGTCTGAAATGTACTTTTGTCCTACTGTAATTACAGTCTTCCATTTGGTCCCCTAGGGGAGTGTCCACCAAGTGGAAGACCCGCATATATACGGGCGGGTAGCCCACAGTAAAGCCAGATCTTGTTTGACCCTCAATACGGAGCTTCTGTCTCGTTTGTGGGGAAGGGGAATTACTATTGGAACAGCGCTTTCGTTATTTTTAGCTGTGGAAGGAGTTCGACTGGATTGCTGATTGGGAGTTGCCGTGTTCGTATGCTCCGTTCGGGAGTTTGACGGTCGGCTGAATTAAAACTGCATTTCTGGAGAAGGGGGATTATCTACTAAACTGCGGCTTTACCTAGCTGGCAGTGAGTGTCGTAACAGGGTGAGATTCAGAATCGCAGATAAAAGAAGAACATGCTCGGCCACTGCAAGTTTTGATTGGTTTATCACTAGGCTCAGCGTTCGGGAATTCACTCTATCATCCGGTCAGTCCATATTCTGACAAATTGCAGAACAAACTTAATCTCCAATTCTACAATATAAAACTGTTCTTTTGCTGCATTAGACGTAATATTGTCTTTAACCTTTTAGCTTGATAAATGATGAATCTGCAGGAAAAGAAGTACTAACATTAGCTGATTTTATTCTAAGGTTAGATAGTGAGCAATCTATTAAAAAAAGAATCCCAATTTCTTTTTTGTTAGCAAAGGGAAGCATTTTAGAAGAATTTTCTGTTGCTACGTTTCTTATAGATATATAAAAAGAGTTGAGCAAAGATCATGCAAAAGAAAAATATTGCAGTATTGAAGTGACATTTACCATTAACTGAAAAGCAATTTCACTATGCCATTTGGACTAATGGTTTTCTCTGAATATGGATTATGCCTGTAATTTAAAATGAGAGATGTCACATTTCAAAGTCCATAAACAATACTTTTTATGGAACGTCAATAACATGAACTGCATAATAAATAACAAATCAATAAACAATATTAAACTGTAACAGTATAAGTATGGCAAATCCAATGCTTCATATCTTAAAATAATTGATTGGCATAACTATAAACTGATTAAATTTGAATGAAAAAAGTTAAATAATTACCAGTTCACCCTTGTAAACAATATATAATTTATGTAAAAATATTTTATTGTAAATTCAATTTGGCCCTTTAGGCATGTTGCAAACCTTATGAGGAGATGTCTGCATTAATTCCTGTCAATTATCCACTGCAGGCAGATATTGTACATAGTTACATTTCTAAAACCATTAAAAGACCATAAACTATGTAAAACTAACTGTGACTAGCTGATTTCTCATTGGAAATAAGGTATAGATGAGGTCATAAAAGTACACATTTAGTTTAGATACTTTCTTTTTTTATTATTTTTTTTTATTCTTTATTTTTACTGTAAAAAAGAAAACATACAGGCTCATAACGCCACAACTGCATTATCAAGCTATCAATTTACTTACATGTAGGTACATTGCCATGGTGTACGGACAAGTTGCACATTAGTTATTTTTAGTTTGAACAAGCTAAGCAATATGTCTAAATATTTCACTGGATTAAATATGTATAAAAAAACTGGACACATGTATAGACAGGAGGTTGATAACCAAGGATAAAGTGGTAAGGCTATATAATGGAGCATACAACTGAAGCCATTATGTAGTTTAAAAAGAACACAAGAAAAGACAGGCTGAATAAACTGACATTGTGTTCCCAACAGTATGCTACGCGTATGTGACTAGAGTAGTTCCTCTGCAGCTCCATTGGGCATTATTTGCTGTCTGTGTATCAATATCCATGAAATACAGCCCAATGAATCAGATATTGCTAGTGCCTATTTAGGTCTAAGAGCATATCTGAAATCTGGAATAGCCTTTCGATAGTGACATATGCAGGTGTTGCATAAGATTGCAGTAAGCATATAACAAGCATGTGAAACAGAACTACTAAAATGAATAGAACCACTGGAGTCTCGTTATGTAAGCCCCGCAGTCCCCAGGGCACAGCACTTTCAGATTGCTGACAAGTGCACGATTACACGCCTTTCCATATTGCAACCTTTGGCTCACTTTTGCTGCTGGCTCATTTGAGGGAGGTGACAGCAGGATTCCGGCAAGGTGGAGAGTCCGGTACGTACCTTTCTGCCATGGCTTCGGCTCCACTAGGACCAGCAACGGAGATCCCGGGTGGGGTGATCCATCTAGGCGCTGGGCGGTGGTGTGAGGAACATCCTCACAGTGGTCTATGCCTAGGAAGTCATGGGGACTGGTCCCGATCACTGGGTGCCAAGGCTTGGGCAGCCAGTCGCTTCACTGGTTGCTGGTGTGGTAAGACGGTTCGGGGATAGGTGCCTCAGCCAGCACCGAGCAGTGATGTTCTCTCTGCCTGTTGTGTATCGATGTGCCCTGTACAGACCGTGAGGCGGCTATTTTGTCTGTGAGGCTCGGGAATCCGAGAGCATGATAGGTGCTGTGGGATCTGTTCTTGATGTGTCGGTGTAACGGACCGTTTCAGCATAAAAGGGGAAAAATCCGTTTAGGCGATAATCCCCTTTAGATGGACCAGCAGCTACCATAAGCACCGACTTCCTGAACTCCCAAACTGCACGAATTCACCAACTCTCGAACAGCAGACCCACTAACCCTGGAAGCAGCCGAACAGGAAAAGCAATATGAACAGGGCCGGCCTTAGGGGTGTGCGAGCTGTGCGGCCGCACAGGGCGCCATGGAGCAGGGGGCGCCGTGGATTTTAAAAAAAAAAAAAAAAAAAAAAAATTTTTTTTTTTTTTTTTTTAAATTTGCAGCGGGGGCGGAGCTTACCGTGCGGCGGGGGCGGAGCTAAAAGCGCCGGAAAACTGCTGCAGGGGAAGCAGGAAGGAGTCCCTGCTTCCCCACCAAACAGTCACCAGGCACTGCCTCCACAATGAACTCCACAGGTAACTGTGGGATTGTCAGGTGAGTGTGACTCTCTGCCTGTGTTTATTACTGTCTGTGTGTGTATGACTCTCTGCCTGTGTTTATTATTGTCTGTGTGTGTATGACTGTCTGCCTGTGTATGTCTGTGTGTATGACTGTCTGCCTGTGTATGTCTGTGTGTATGACTGTCTGCCTGTGTGTGTGTGTCTGTGTATGACTGTCTGCCTGTGTGTGTGTGTATGACTGTCTGCCTCTGTGTGTGTCTGTGTGTATTACTGTCTGCCTCTGTGTGTGTCTGTGTGTATTACTGTCTGTGTCTGTGTGTATGACTGACTGTCTGCCTGTGTGTGTCTGTGTGTGTGAGACTGTCTGCCTGTGTGTGTGTGTGTGTGTGTGTGTATATGACTGTCTGCCACTGTGTGTCTGTGTGTATTACTGTCTGCCTCTGTGTGTGTGTCTGTGTGTATGACTGTCTGCCTCTGTGTGTATGACTGTCTACCTCTGTGTGTATGGCTGTCTGCCTCTGTGTGTATGGCTGTCTGCCTCTGTGTGTATGGCTGTCTGCCTCTGTGTGTCTGTGTGTATGGCTGTCTGCCTGTGTGTGTCTGTGTGTATGACTGTCTGCGTGTTTGTCTGTGTGTATTACTGTCTGCCTCTGTGTGTGTCTGTGTGTATTACTGTCTGTGTCTGTGTGTATGACTGACTGTCTGCCAGTGTGTGTCTGTGTGTGTGTGTGTGAGACTGTCTGCCTTTGTGTGTCTGTGTGTGTGTGTATGACTGTCTGCCTGTGTGTGTGTGTGGATGTCTTCCTGTGTGTGTGTATGGCCGTCTGACTCTGTGTGTGTGTGTGTGTGTGTCACATACAACCAATACACGCATATCACACACTGTTAATACACCCATTACAAATATCACACATAGCATACATATCACACACAGTCATCACACCTACTATCACATACACAGACAACACAAACATTACAGCATACATGGATGGACGGGGGGGGGGGGGGCGCTGTGAAGATTTTTCGCACAGGGCGTCAAAATGCCTAAGGCCGGCCCTGAATATGAACAGCTTACACTCCTGGCAGTCGGCATACAGTCCCCTTTCCCCCCAAGAAAGAGACACATTCCAGCTTCAGGGTAAAACAGCAACAACACTGATTTATTCACACACAGGCTTATATGAGATTCTCCCATGCAAGGGAGGGGTTTACAGTACACCAATCCAGTTTAAGGTACAACCCACACATCTCCTCCCTCCAACATATCTGTTAATACAATTAACAGGGACATATTTTTACCCAAGTTTTGGATGTACCCTAAATACTTGGGGTACATCCACAAATCCAATATCTCCAGATAGCCCTAGTCTGGAGGAACAACATACGTTAAAATCAGCCCATTTGGATAAACGGTTCGGGAGTTATGGGACTTTAAAGTATTGACCGACCGCATGGGTAAAGTATCCGAAAACAGTTCCATGCATTTTGGCCCTGCGGTCGGTCACAAACAGGTGAATGAAACATACGAATTACTGGTGTTATAGAGACTAAGGGGAGTTCGTATGAATCCCCTAGTTCGTACGTTTCTTTCTACCGAACGGCGGGCCGTTCGGTAGTTTCCCCACGAAATCCTGGAAGTCTGGAGGTCTCAGCGGTGTTTGCCTAGTCGAGTGTCCGATTTCAGTTCCAGACACTCGACGGCAAAACACCGCTGTTCGGCAGTTAAAGATGGCCGCCGCCACGTGGTTGTTTCCCGAATGGCGGCCACCCAGAGGACACAGAATATATTACATGGATTGCCAATTACCTGTTTGCAACATTGTTGCAAACGGTAATTGGAGGCACACTTATTCCTGGGTGGTCTGGTTGTTCGGTAGTTTCACTCAATATAATGAATGGAGTGATTCTACCGAACGATCAGATGAATGCTGCATATATATCACCCAGGTTAAACTTAACACATAATTCATATACAATATTACAGGCAGTACATTAGAATATGCTTCACGGCTTTAAAGGGACAGTAGTCCCAAAAGTCCCAATCTGTTCCTAGATGCTTTTAAATGGCCGGTAGCAGCAATACACATTATTACATGCCCAAATATAGTTTGTACAGTACCATATGTCCAGGGCCATAGTCAGCGGGCAGGAGGCTAGCAACCAGGCTTCTCCAGTTCACAGTGGCGAAGTTGGTTTCGCCACAGTCGGATCCCTCCAGTGGGGGCCGGGATAACCCCCACCGACCCATAGGAGGGGGAACGGGCCATGTGAAGAGTTGTGTGGCTTCTAGGTTTGAAATCAGGGCGGTGTCTATCCTCCCTGCTTGTCTGCCATGTCTGCAGTCTCCAAAGTCCCCCAGGAGCCTCAAAACTCCTGATCTTGGGATCTGCAGTAGCGCCCACAGCCACCTGATCACTTTGTTGTACTTCTTGGCTCATTATGGGCTCAGGCTAAAGGGCCAGAACCTGCTGGAGCCTCTCCTGTATGCAACCGGTCAGCATGGTGGTCAGGCCCTGCCACCCTCTAGATACTTTCTTATAAGCAATGTTTTATTTTTCTTTCCACAAAAAATCCTTGTTTTAAAATTTTGTTGTGCAAATATTTAGGTATTTATATGTAATTTCTATTTTTAGGCATTTGTCTCTGGTTGCAGCATGCTTGATAGAGTTAAATCTCTTATGCTCCATCGCCATATTACTATTTGTAAGGGTGTAAATAAATAATGTCCAAGGTTTTTTCACTCACCAAAAAGAAACTCAATACAGCACTTGTAAGAGCCAATATTCATAGAAAATAAGACTAGTCTACGCACACCATCCAGGAAGGTGAAACTGGCTGCCGTAAGCCTCTTTATTGTCATATCAAACGGTTAAAAAAGCACCACATCTGTTGTGTTTCATCAACAGAATAATAGTATATAACAGAATAATAGTACTAAGTCATAGATGATATCTATAAAAATGTATTATTCATCTTTCTATGAAATTAGCTTGATAGAGTACCTTTGCAGTAATGGGCTGATGTCAGCTAACAAGTAACAAGAAAACAGAGGAGGACTTAAACCCTTGGAATACAGTCAGACAGGGGTAAATACAGGTTAAAAAAAAAAAAAATACCAGACATTTATAGCAACTAGTGATGTCGCGAACATAAAATTTTTCGTTCGCGAACGGGCGAACCGCCATAGACTTCAATAGGCAGGCGAATTTTAAAACCTACAGGGACTCTTTCTGGCCACAATAGTGATAGAAAAGTTGTTTCAAGGGGACTAACACCTGGACTGTGGAATGCCGGAGGGGGATCCATGGCAAAACTCCCAAGGAAAATTACATAGTTGATGCAGAGTCTGGTTTTAATCCATAAAGGGCATAAATCACCTAACATTCCTAAATTGTTTGGAATAACGTGCTTTAAAACATCAGGTATGATGTTGTATCGATCAGGTAGTGTAAGGGTTACGCCTGCTTTACAGTGACAGACCAAACTCCCCGTTTAACGCACCGCAAACAACCGCAAACAGTCCATTTGCACAACCGCAAACTCCCCATTTGCACAAGATTGGATACCAAGCTAGCCATGTCCCGTTCCTTGTCCTCACTGATGTCATTGAAGGTCTCTTCCTCCACCCAGCCACGTACAACACCAAGGTTCCCTGAAAGGTGACAACAAGCCCCCTATATATTTTTTTTTAAATGTACACTACTGTTACACCAGATATGAGTTGCACTGGTGTGACACTGTGCCCTGGCTGGCCCTGAAACGCACACGTGTGAAGGAAACTGACTGCTATTATATTACAGTCAAAAAAGTTTTGTTTTTTTTAAATGAAAGCTACTGTGACACCAGATATGAGTGGTGGCACTGGGCAAGTGGGCACAGTATACGCTGTGAGCCTGACACACACGCTGGCAGGCAGGCAACTGCAATTAGATTACACAAAAAAAATAAAAATAAAAGCAGACTGATGTTCTAGCCCTAAAAAGGGCTTTTTGGGGTGCTGTCCTTACAGCAGAGATCAGATGAGTCCTTCAGGACTGTAGTGGACACTGAATACACTAGCCTAGCTATCGATTTCCCTATTAAATCAGCAGCAGCTACACTGTCCCTCCTCTCACTAAGAATGCAGCTTCCGGGGGGCGGGGCCTAGCTGTCATGGAGGAAAGACGCACTTCGTGTGAGCTCCCTCAATATCTCACTTTAAGCAGCTATCAACAAGCGAATTTCACCCCAGAACGGGATGACCCAGCAATGTTGCTCCTACCTGACCGACCCGACATGCTTAATAGCGGTCAGCAACTCGACAGAGTCTTACTTACCTCCGCGTGGCAAGTGTGGCCTGCTGCTCACCGGGCGGGAGAGGCGGCCGATCTCCCGATCCTGGGATGCCCAAGAGCAGCTACTTCCCGGCAGGAGCTCCGTTACCCCCCTCGGACTGGTGGGGGTAGACGCACAGAGCACAGCCACCCAGGCTGACATACTCATCTGCGACTCTCCCAATATGGCGGCAGCCGCGTGTCCTCCTGGTACCAGCAAAGCATGGCAGGATATTGAGTCTAAGCTGGACAGACTCTTTAATCAATTTTGGAAGCACCACCGGGACAGATCCGACCACCCGACAAAACAAGCTTCCACCACCTCAAGCCGTGAACCCGGCACTCAGCCAGAGACTTGCCTTTGTTGTTCCAGGTATTAGGGACTCCCAGGGTCTGCACCTGGCGCCCAGAAGGGATCGGATGAGCACAAGCAGTGATACCGGAGAAACTGACGGAAGCCAAGCACAGAGAGATGGACACAGGTTTCTTCAGGAAGGAAGAGATTCTTTATTCGGTTCACCGATCGGGACTCAGAGGGACTAATGTCACCAAAATACAACAGGTTCTGAGCCCCGGACAATAGTGCAGGCTCCTTATATAGGCATATAACTCCTCCCATATTAAGCTCCACCCGCACATTCTCTTAACCAATCAATACAAATAAGAATTAACTTCCTGCTTGACCGCATGGCTTGTCCAGCACAATGGAGGAGGGGAATACTACATCCTGTATTCTTGCACATGCTCCGTACACTACTGATCGTATCTTGCCACGTGCAACCAACCGACCGATACGTCAGCATATGCACGTACACATGCCACGTGGTAATCTCGGCCTACTAAATTTATTTTTACCGAGATTCCACCACATTCCCCCCTTTGATGCCTCTTGATATTTCACAATTACTTGAGGCATCACTTAACCTTGGTTTGCATACGCCTCAGGTTAACCTGAACCAGACCAGACTTTTCCTATGATGTGAATCCCTCAACACTCCTCTTCCTGCATTGGTTCTCCCTGATCTAGAGCCTTATATTTATATACGGCCATTATCTGTGCTGCAGCCTTCCTTTCTGCTATATTTTCTATCAGGCTTTGCACAGACCTAACTACTAAGGGAATAAGACATGGCAGGAGTAGACACAACATTAAAATCAGTATGACTCCGCCTACCAATGCCTTAAGCCCTCCAAACTGCTCATACCAGTTACCAAACCAACTACTTGGATTGTACCCTTTCCATACCTGAGTAGGCACATGCGCTAGTTTAACCATATGGCTAGTAAGCTCAGCTATTGCTTGCCCTTCGTCATCTATTTGAAGACAGCTATTGCTCAGGTTAAACTTCCCACATACACCTCCCTCTACTGCCAATAGGTAATCCAAGGCTAATCTATTTTGGTACACTGCTGTCCTCATCCTGGTATTATGCTTCGCTAGAAGATTGAGCGCTTGGGATGATCTTTAGTAATCTCAACCACCGCCTGTAATCTTATAATGCGGTTGAGCATATAAATTGGGGTCCTATACCCGAAAGTACCATCCTCTGCCCACGTGGCTGGCCCATAATAATCTATAATACGCTGGGGAGGCCATTCATCATCTTCCCAGGCGCCTATCTCTATGGGTCCCCTTTTCTTCCTATGATTCACATCATACACTTTAACACCCAAAGTCTCACCTGTTTCAATAGGTAACAAGAAGAAGGATGGCTTGAGCATACCTAACACACATGCCCCTTCCCAGTCCTGTGGCAACTCCGAATAGGCCTTCTTACCACAGATCCAGTACAAATTTGCTGGGGCTTTCCAACTAGATGTGATAGATAAATCAAACCATACGTCCTTTAAATTGGCATATCTTGCAAACGGGTTAGATGGTTCTGAGACATTTGAAGCCGACCACCAAGTTGTATTCTTTGTATCATCATCATAAGCTTTTTGCCCTAGACAAGTTAACTCTCCTACAGAAGTATTAAACATCATTCCTTTCCTTGCTATGCAAACATAACCTATGATGGAGGTCTTTAATCTCCACTCAGATTTACCTCTAACACTCATCTGATAATCGGCTTGTGAAGATATTAATTGTTCAACTGCCTCAGAACCGGACATTACCTCCTTTGCTTCCCAAGGCCATTGGTCTCCCATGTTAGTACCTCCACACACATAGCAGTTGGTTACATTAAGACTACCGGCAATACTTTCAGCTAAATCTATGAACAGGTTTTTAGCGTTATGGGGGATCTTATTATCTATACTCATCTCTTCATAAAACGAATGGAATACCTGATGAGTTTGGGAGGTTACCGTATCGGTCTCTATCCCTATAAACAATACTGTCCCAGGGTCTAAACCCGTAAATTACCATATCTATCCAAGAATTGGTCAGGATTATTTATAAGAATATGGACTGGGTTGCATTCCATAGACTTACAGTATGGATTGGTAGGCAACTTAGTCACAATCATGTCCTTGTCTGCTGTCTGTCCCCAAGTTGCCCACCCCACACAAGACCAATATGGGCAAAAATTATAATCCCTATTTGGGCATCTAGGACTCACATACTTATTTTTACTGCTGGGACATATATATTTATCATTAGACCCATACGTTCTCTCCCATCTAAGATCCCCACATACATTCCACGGCTTTCTACCACTTGATATTGCTTTACATGCATCAAATAGTAGAACAAAGAATGTACGGATTCTAACACCGTTTTATTTATTAGGGTCCCCTGAGGATCTCCATTCCTGAGAGTCAACCAAATTGTACGGGGTTGATACTCTGGATTGAAGCACTTAGGTTCTCCTATCCCTAAATGGCATACACTCTACTCTACATTTAAGTATCTACACCTAGACACATCACCTTTACACTCATATTGCGAATGCCAAATTAGGGTTTGGGAAATATGGTTACCTGTTCTTGTAGTCTTAATGCATACCTCACAGCTAGGAGTGTCGGTACCTCTACCTTCCTGGATATAAAAATACATATAAATAAACATTATCACAAATACATCTTTCGTCGGCTGCATCCTCACTCTTCGTCCGTGCGATGGCACCTCAGCTTCCAGGTAGAAGGGCTGCAGGGAATGGAGTTCTGCTCGTCTTCACAGGGGTCCCTTCGAGACTTTCCTGGCTTTTAAACTACACGTCGGTGAGCGGACAGGCTTTATTATGGCCGTCTCAACACTCACTTATCAATCTCTGAAACAATAAAATTTGTAATCCACAAGGTTCCTCGTCACTCCGACTGAGTCGTGCGCTTTAACCGGATCTTGCAAGGATTCTCTGGATCTGATGTAGCTTGCCAAGAATCCACCGCTGCTGGTTTAACCCTCGAATGATGAATCCACGGAGTCACTTCGGCCACTTTTATCGCTGTAGGGGTAGACAAAAGAACAACATAAGGACCTCTCCACTTGGGCCCTAACGGTACATTATTCCACTCTTTAATCCACACTTGGTCTCCTGGGTGGTAACTATGAACTGGGGGATAAATATTCACCGGTAATCTATCTTGTACCCATTTCTGTACCTCCTCCATAGTCTTACCCAACTCTACAACCTGCTGCCGGGTAATTCCTTCTCCCAACTGACTCAAATCCCCCCTTAAGTTACCAAGTACGGGAGGTGGACGCCCATACATGATTTCAAAAGGAGAGAGACCCATCCTTCTGGTAGGTGTACTGCGAATTCGCAACAGAGCTATAGGCAAAAGGACGTTCCATTTAAGTTGGGTTTCCTGACACATTTTTGCCAACTGGTTCTTAATAGTTCTATTCATTCTCTCTACTCTACTATATGCCGTATGAAGTCTCCACTTTATACCAAGCATATGAGTCAGTTGTTGTAGGCACTGATGAACAAAAGCTGGACCATTGTCCGATCCTATAGAGCAGGGTAGTCCATATCGGGGTATTATTTCTCGTAGCAGGAATCTCACAACTTCTCCTGCTTTCTCTGTACGAGTAGGACATGCTTCTACCCAGCCTGAATAGGTGCACACAACTACTAGTAGGTAGCGATGTCCACCAGATTTAGGCATTACTGTATAGTCAATTTGTAGATCGGACATAGGGAGTCCCCCCATATACTGAACTCCTGGTGGCTTTACTGGTCCTTGCCTTGCATTATTTTTAGCACACGTTACACATCTTCGTACAATGGCTTGAGTTAAGTTGGACAATCTTGGTATGTAGAAATGTTTTCTGAGAGATTCTTCTGTACTATCTCTTCCAGAATGCGTCCCGTTATGATAGTTTTGGATGATTTCTACCGCTAGTGATGCTGGAATGACTATTCTCCCATCTTCTAACTGATACCATTTGTTCTCCAAATACTTTCCAGGTTCAGTCTTTAACCACTCCTCTTCTTGAGCTGTATAAACCAGAGTCCATTGAGACAGTGGAGTTGGAATAAGAGCAGCTATATGTTCCACATATTCCTGTCTTCCTGATTCAGCGGCACGCTTAGCTGCACTATCTGCCATCCGATTTCCTTTGGTTACATCACCATCTCCTCTCAGATGCGCTCGACAATGTATAATACCGACTTCTTTCGGTTCCCATACTGCTTCCAATAGTTGTAGTATTTCAGCTGCGTACTTGATTTCTTTGCCCTCTGAATTCAATAGTCCTCTTTCTTTATACAAAGCTCCGTGGGCATGAGTGGTTAAAAACGCATACTTGGAGTCCGTGTAGATGTTCACTCTTAAACCTTCAGCCAATTGTAACGCTCGTGTCAGTGCTATCAATTCTGCCTTTTGTGCTGATGTTCCTTTTGCCAGTGGCCGAGCTTCTATCACCTTATCTATCGTTGTTACTGCGTATCCTGCATAGCGAATCCCTTCTTTCACATAACTGCTGCCGTCTGTATAATATTGGACATCGGGGTTCTGGATGGGAAAATCACGAAGATCCTGTCTACTTGAAAATACTTCATCCATCACTTCCAAACAATCATGTTGACTTTCAGTAGGTTGCGGCAGAAGGGTAGCTGGATTTAAGGTATTTACAGTCTCTAAATGCACTCTTGGGTTTTCACACAACATTGCTTGATACTTGGTCATACGGCTGTTACTAAACCAATGATTTCCTTTGTAATCCAACAACGTCTGTACTGCATGTGGAACTCGTACATAAAGTTCTTGACCAAGAGTGAGTTTATCGGCTTCAGCTACCAGCAGGGCGGCTGCAGCTACGGCTCTTAGACAAGGTGGAAGACCGCTGGCCACTGCGTCCAGTTGCTTAGACATGTAGGCAACAGGTCTTTGCCATGATCCCAAGTACTGTGTCAATACTCCCACAGCCATTCTTCTCTGCTCGTGTACATACAGGTAGAATGGTCGTGTGTGATCAGGTAGACCTAATGCTGGGGCACTCATCAAAGCCCTCTTCACATCTTCAAATGCCGTTTGCTGTTCTTGAGTCCCTAGGAAGGGGTCGTGTTCTGTACCCTTGATAGCTGTATACAGAGGTTTCGCCAATATCGCATAACTGGGAATCCATATCCTACAGAAGCCTGCTGCCCCCAAGAACTCTCGCACTTGTCTTCTATTCTTGGGTGTTGGTATTTGGCACACAGCTTCTTTTCTCTCTGGCCCCATTATTCTTTGACCTTCAGAGATATGGAATCCCAGATATTTGACAGTTGGCAGACACAACTGGGCCTTCTTCCTAGACACCTTGTATCCTGCCTTCCAGAGAATGTGTAGTAGATCGTGTGTGGCTTGCTGACATATTTCTCTTGTAACTGCTGCTATCAACAAGTCGTCTACATATTGTAATAATACACACTCTCCTGGGATGGACTTGAAATCCAGTAGATCTTGACTTAGAGCTGAACCAAATAGGGTAGGTGAGTTTTTAAACCCTTGGGGCAGTCTTGTCCAAGTCATCTGGTGTTTTAAGCCCGTTACAGCGTTTTCCCATTGGAAAGCGAAGATACATTGACTTTCTGCGGCAATTCGAAGGCAAAAGAAGGCATCTTTGAGGTCTAAGACTGTAAAATAAGTAGCCCCGCCCGGAATTAAAGCAAGCAGGTTATACGGATTGGGCACAACTGGGTGTATACTAACAACCGCATCATTGACTGCTCTCAAGTCCTGCACAGGACGATACTCATCTGTACCGGGCTTTTGAACAGGCAGCAATGGGGTGTTCCAGGGGGAAGTACAGAATTTTAGGATACCATACCGTATGAACTTATCCAGATAAGATTGAACATTTTTCTTAGCCTTCTGCGGGATGTGATATTGCCGTAGGCTCACTGGATCAACCCCAAGCTTTAGTTCGATTTGAATGGGTGGAATATTGCGGGCCAGTCCTGGTGGGTTGTTCTCTGCCCCAACTCCTGGTATGTTGAATAAGGATTCATCACTCTTAGGGTTTTGGCTAGTCAACGCTGTATAAAGTCGCCACTCTTCTTCCTTTGGTACGGATAATGTCATAATACCTGAAGGTCCATTAAACTTTAAGGATATTGTTCCGTTTGGTAGGAACGTAATCTGCGCTTGTAATTTGGATAGCAAATCACGTCCCAGCAATTGGACTGGACATTCAGGCATGTAAAGGAATTGATGTTTTACTACGTGGCCTCCCAATGCCTCCCAATGTACAGAGTCGACTTTTAAGAACCGGTTTTTACTCCTTCCAGTTGCTCCTATAACGGTAATAGTTCTTCCAGATGGAGGAGCAACCAGATCAGTCACCACCGAATGTTCAGCACCAGTGTCGATCATGAATGCACTTCTTTTTCCCCCTATTGATACATCGACCATAGGCTCCGCTCGACCAAGGGGGATGGAGCCCGGTCGGTATCAATAGCTCTCCATGACCGCGTCAGCCAATCCTACAAAGTCCCTATCTTCTCTATCGCGGGACCTTTGCGCTGCGGGATAGTATCTATCTTCTCTTACACTTCCTCTGTTACCACTATTACTCCCTCCGGGACCTCCTCTACCTCTCGCTCTGCCTCTAAAGTTTCCATAACCTGCCCTGGGTGGGTCTCTCTCGTATTTCTCTCTTTTTGGACACTCGCTTCTCCAATGCCCTTCTTCTCTACAATACGCGCACTGATTCCTACTCAGGGGTTCCCTATTCCACCTACTATCGCCTCTATCTGGGCCCCGTCTATCTACGCCTGCGATCGCTACCGCTAGCATATCCGCCTTTTTACGCATCTTGCGCTCTTCCTCTTTCTTACTTTCTGATTCCCTATTCATATACACCTTATTTGCTACCTCCATTAGTTGGGTGATGGACATTCCTGCAAACCCTTCTAACTTCTGTAGCTTGCGCTTAATATCTCCATAAGCTTGGCTGACAAAGGCAGAGTTTACCATTCGGGAATTATCAGTGTCTTCTGGATTAAAGGGGGTATACAAGCGGTATGCCTCCAATAATCGGTCATAAAATACACTAGGCGCCTCATCACTTTTCTGAATCACATTAACCGTCTTCGACATATTTATGGCTTTCTTCCCTCCGGCTTTCATGCCAGCAATTATAGCGTCTCTATAGGCTTTTAGTCGAACCATATCTGCGTCATTAACATTCCAGTCGGGATCAGTATTAGGATAATGAGTTGCGGCCCATGCTGCTGGATTTGCTTGGTTTAAAGTACGGGCTTCTTCCTCCAGTGCTTTAATAGCCGCTTGATTTATCCTAGTCCTCTCCTCATTGTTAAATAATGTCATTAATAATTGCTGGCAATCAGCCCAAGTTGGATTATGCGTCTGGACTATCGAGGTGAACAGGTCGGTCATGGCTTGTGGCCTTTCAGTATATGAGGAATTGTGGGTCTTCCAATTCAAGAGATCGGTAGTCGTGAACGGGACATATACGAAGACTGGGTCAGCATACACCATTTGACCTAAAGCATTAAGATAGGCTGACCCAGGATTCAAACGAAGAGGCATCTGGTAGTGTTTGGGTTGTTGGGTACCGGTCAGTTGTCGGGTTAGTATAGGGCTCCGTGGAGGGGCGTCGGTTAGAGGTTCCGGTCGGGGGGTAATAAGGCGTGGGGATAGAGAAGCTTCATCATGGGGAAGGCCGGTGAATAAAATATTCCGGGCCGGGCTAGAGGAAGCCTGACCGGAAGCTTGAAATGGCGCCAAATCGGAATAGATGGACTTAACGGGGGCTAGTGTCGGAAGGGGAGGTTTATTACGGCGTGGGGTGGATTCTGAGCTAGAGGAGGAAGTAGATGGGTGAGGGGGTGTGGAACTTCCTGTACTTGTATCACCTTCCTCTATAGGGAAATAAGGGGGCGGCATAGGGATCTCGGACTCAGGGGGCGTGTCCAAAATGGGCTTAACCGTGGTCCTAGTGGACAAACAAGTCCTGGCCACCATGAGGCGACATTGCTCCTCATGGCATATTCGGACCCATCTTGGCAAGTCGTTTACGGCCTGCCTCCAACAATCAATGTATGGAAACTGTCCGTAAAGTTCAGGCCTACCTGATACAGCCACGTGTACACGCTGTACCAGATTTGGATCCAAACTGCCACGTGGCGGCCATGCCGCAACCAAAGTAGGCCATTCCCTAGTGCACAAAGTGATCAAACGGGCAGAAGACATTTTAACCCCAAAATCACATACTGTGAATCCCTTTTTAAAATTCTTTACCATACATCCTAAGGGATCCAAAATCGTCTACTCCGACGCGCCCATACTTATCAATGGAGCGTCGTTGACAACGAATGCTATACACACACTCTATTCAACAGTCACACCTGTTTCTTCCGGCAACAGCACCACGTGGTACAGTTACCAAGTGAAACGTACACAGTAACACAATAAAAACACTCAGGGAATTCCCGTACACACACAGCTGTTACACCAGTCACTAAATAATCAATATTATGCCCTTTGGCAAAACTATACCGTCACCCACGCTATAATTCTCTATATATGAATTACCCGTCTATAACACACCCCAGTAACATCGTCTTTTACAAACAGCAGTTACAGTACGGTTAGCATAGGTCAAAGCATAGGTTACAATTTAAGGTCACAATACAATTATTAGTGGTTATGGTGTTAGACATGCAATAAACGACAATGATTAGTACTTATATACAGTGTCAGTAAATATACAGGGTTATGGTACCGTGCACTATAATACAGCAACACACTATTAACACTCTCGCTAGACGGCAGAGCTCACGCTATCTAACAAGATATACACGTTACTAAACAATCTTTATCACATATACAATCCCAACTAATCTATTGGCCAGTACCTTGATGGACTACCTAAAACTATCTACATCCGTTTTGGTTAGCCACACTGCCCAAGCACCACATATAGCGAACTAGAGGGCGGAATTTACAACAGAACCCTTTTAGTCTTACTACTCTATCAATAGTCTAGTGGGTTCCAAATTTACACGCCTTCCCACTTAGCCAAGATAGGTTGAGAGCTAGCGGACCGAATTTACACAGACGCCGCTTAGTCTCCCGGTCCCTCCGACCTAGCGAACAAATTGTGCACCCTAGAACGCTAGTCTAGACAAGACACCGGTGTCCGGCTAGGGCTATTTACACAGAACCCCGCCTGACTCCAAACCAAATCAAACGGTCTTACTAAAGAGCGTTCGATTGAGCGGTGCGCCTTCGCTCCTTCCCTCCGACAGAGGGGGCAGATTCCATACACAGATTAACCCCTTATGGGCCTACCGCACAATCGGTATACCCCTAGTGGGTCCGCCGTCTAAAACAGCGGTCGTCTTACCTCCTCGTTCCTGAACCTGAGTTCACACTCATCGACGGGGACACCCCAGCACTTACTACGTAGAGGCCGATGATCTCCTGGACAACAGACCAGTGGCGCCGAGATGAAGGGAGGTCCACGCAGAAGTTCAGGGGTGCAGCCGTAGAGAACGTGGGCAAAGATAGACCGTCTCACGCCTCTGCTTCTCAGCTACCGTTGAACAATGAGCTTCCCGGCCAATGCACCAAATGATACCGGAGAAACTGACGGAAGCCAAGCACAGAGAGATGGACACAGGTTTCTTCAGGAAGGAAGAGATTCTTTATTCGGTTCACCGATCGGGACTCAGAGGGACTAATGTCACCAAAATACAACAGGTTCTGAGCCCCGGACAATAGTGCAGGCTCCTTATATAGGCATATAACTCCTCCCATATTAAGCTCCACCCGCACATTCTCTTAACCAATCAATACAAATAAGAATTAACTTCCTGCTTGACCGCATGGCTTGTCCAGCACAATGGAGGAGGGGAATACTACATCCTGTATTCTCGCACATGCTCCGTACACTACTGATCGTATCTTGCCACGTGCAACCAACCGACCGATACGTCAGCATATGCACGTACACATGCCACGTGGTAATCTCGGCCTGCTAAATTTATTTTTACCGAGATTCCACCACAGCAGTAAACAGCAGCCTGCCAAGCATGTCCCACTATAGCCGATCCTCCACACCATGCCTTTGATCACATGAACTGCTCTCTGCACATTAATTAATCGTAAAGTAGCAAGCGTTTAAACATGTCATTATTTCACCTCCTAAAGAGTTTATTGTCGTAGTTCCTTACATGCTTTTACCTTAACCGTTCATGTATTATGTTATTCACTAGTCTCATCTCATGGGGCGACTCACACTTGATTTATAACTAGTGGTGGAGCTGCTGATATAAATACACAGTTGATAATGTGCAAGCTACACCCTAAACATGACAGCCATCTTTCACAACAATGTACTGCTATATACTCATACCCTCAGTGTAACTAGCCATGATATACGCACGTTCAGCCTAGCATGCTCAAATATAACACACTGTCTAAAAAAAAAAGAATAAAAAAAAAAAGAATGCAGCTTCCGAATGAATCTAAAATGGATGCTGTACAGGAGGTGGGAGGGTCTGGGAGGGAGGGTCTGCTGCTGATTGGCTGGAATGTGTCTGCTGACTGTAAGGTACAGGGTCAAAGTTTACTCAATGATGACGAATAGGGGGCGGACCGAACATCGCATATGTTCGCCGTCCGTGGCGAACACGAACAAGCTATGTTTGCCGGGAACTATTCGCCAGCGAACTATTCGAGACATCTCTAGTCAGGATAGATGCCTCTGGAATGAGAGGTACGGGTTGAGATGGTACGCATATCAGTGTCTCAGCGGCCAAATAAGCATTTCTGGACAAAAGTGTCTGATGGGCCTGGGCAATCTGGTCCATACTATTGATCCTGTTCTTAAAATCTTGCCTCATAGGAGGCCATTTGCTGTCCTAAACCTGCAGGGCCCATGGTCCTGTCATAATGTCATGATGTAATACCCCAACACGCAGAGTTTAGGATAGCAAGGGACAAGACTAGGATATAACTTATTACCTGGACTTAGAATGGCCAGACTAAACGTTAGACAGAGATAAAGCGTAATCAGAAACGAGACGAGGTCATGGTAACAGAGAGACTACGAAAACGAGAACAAGCCAGAGTCAGGTAGATGGTAATCAGTCACACGGGCAAACAAGACAGGAAAGGGTTCAAGATAAATTCAGTCAAGAACAAAGCCATGGTCAATACCAAAATAAACAAGATAGATCAAGGAACGCACTAAAGGGTACTAACACAGAAACCACAATAGGACAAAGTTCATAGGGCTAGGGAAGTTGAAATATCCTTTAACATTTGATTGGCCCACGTCATGCCTATGCCCCCAAAACGTTCGTGTGTGGGGGTGCTGGAATGACGTGGGCCAATGGGAGCCTGAATCAACTTTTGGCTCCCACTGCCCCTTTAAGAGCGAGCTCATGACTCGAGCCGTGCTCTTAGTGCCAGACGGGCCACGTGACCGATCACTGCGGTCAGTGCACGTGGCTAAGTCAGAAGCGGAGATCAAGCCGCATGCGGCTCGTGTGGAGGCAGGAGTGATCCAGCCATGCGCGGCTCAAGCTTAGGAGCCAGGTCGGTACCAGGATAAGGTAAATATAGCCACAACCACTTATCCCAATCACACACCTTTCCTAACGTCCTACCCCATTAAAAGCATATTACCGCGTATTTAATAAAACAGATAGACCCCCTACTTCATCCAGGTTACCGATCGATAGTTCGATATTCTGAGCCCTCTCTGATTTACTGTACACGACTATTTGATATTCCCACAAATTTTATATAGCATTTTATGCTTGTTTGAGACCACCTTAAAAATATTGGATATGGCTAAAAATCATGATCACTATATACTTTCTCTACAAACCTCTAAAACGAACCAAACTACTCATCCATCCGCTATACCACTTTATCCCATCTAGAACGCGTGCCCAGTTAAAATACTTGATTCTTACTGACCCACACTCAGTCATGCCACACACATTTCACCACTACTCTCTCTGACTACGGCTAAATTCATCTTCTACATCAGAACACTACTCCTAATATTGGGTTGTATCCATGTCTCGGGTCTTTCATTTAGAATAGGGGCAGCTTCGGTCTCCTTCAACACTGACATTCCTGTGCATATTATTAAAAGATTGGGCAGATGGAAATCCTCAGTCTACAACCGATATATTCCTCATCCCGAGAAAGAAATGAGGAAAGCTTTTAAAAGTTTGGCTTTGTAAATTTGATGCAATAAGTGTGTTTTTCTTTAATACCTTTTCACCCTCTTTGCATGAACCCGATTTACATATATTACTAATATGTTTCTGAACATATATATTATATTATTCACTCACTCACTCTCTGGGCCGGCCTAAGACATCATGCTGCCTAGGTCCAAAGATAAATGACTATGGGGGATAATGTATAATAAACACAGGTTACTGGCTATGGGGGGATACTGTATAATAAACACAGGTTACTGGCTATGGGAGGTATAATGTATAATAAACACAGGTTACTGGCTATGGGAGGATAATGTATAATAAGCACAGGTTACTGGCTATGGGGGATAATGTACAATAAACACAGGTTACTGGCTATGGGAGGATAATGTATAATAAATACAGGTTACTGGCTATGGGGGGATAATGTATAATAAACACAGGTTACTGGCTATGGGAGGGATAATGTATAATAAACACAGGTTACTGGCTATGGAGGGATAATGTATAATAAACACAGGTTACTGGCTATTGGAGGATAATGTATAATAAACACAGGTTACTGGCTATGGGGAGGAAAATGTATAATAAACACAGGTTACTGGCTATGGGGGATAATGTATAATAAACACAGGTTACTGGTTGTGGGGGGATAATGTATAATAAACACAGGTTACTAGCTATGGGGGGATAATGTATAATACACACAGGTTACTGGCTATGGGGGGATAATGTATAATAAACACAGGTTACTGGCTATGGAGGATAATGTATAATAAACACAAACACAAAAAAAGAAATAAAAAAAAAGAATGCAGATTCAGAATTAATCTAAATTGTATGCTGTCTAGGAGGTGGGAGGGTCTGGGAGGGAGGGAGGGTCTGCTGCTGATTGGCTGGAATGTGTCTGCTGACTGTGAGGTACAGGGTCAAAGTTTACTCAATGATGACAAATAGGGGGCAGACCGAACATCGCATATGTTCGCCGTCCGTGGCGAACGCGAACAAGCTTTGTTCGCCAGGACCTATTCGCCAGGGAACCGTTCGGGACATCAATAGTTACCTTAATATACCGAAAAAAAAAAAAAATTAGAGAAGATTGTGAAAAGGTAAATGTGTACATTTGTTACGTATTTATCCGCACATAAAATGTAGTTAATGGCATTTACCGTCCTGACAGGAAAAGATGTGCTGAGCAGCAATCATGCACATGGAAACCTGGTAATTGCTTTTGGGGTCAAAGGCCAGTTATGGCCAATCCGATCCACAGGAGGGTTTGTGTTGAGGAGCAATCATGCACATGGAAACCTGGTAATTGCTTTTCATAATTTAACATTCGTTTTGAGTTAGCACCTGTCAGTCATTCTTAGTTTCTATAGTAGGAGTGTTGCTATACTTCTGATTGATAACTGAGTGCACCATTATACTCTTATACTAGTCTAACTTCAGTCCAGTATCTACTCCCCATTATAAAACACTAGATTTGAAAAGTAATATCACAAGGGAGTCTTTTAAAATTAAACATTTTGTAAATTGTCACAGCAAATATGTAGTATATTTGTTACAGTGTAAATGTGGCACACAGTATATAGGACGTGTGACGGTACAATCCGTTACTCCATCAAGCATTCCCTTCTTCCCATAAAATAAAATCACCAAGTAATCCACAGAGTAATAAATCGCTGGTATCGCCGAATAATCCACACATGTGCCAAGGCTTAATGCTGGAACAAGACTTTACTGGAAATAACAACAGGTATACAAGCTACAGTTTCTTTTATGCCCTGCTCCCATGCAGGGGAGGGACACACACGTTATCTACAGTAGCCAATAAAACAGAGGTTACAGCCCACACAAAATCCTCCTCTCTGCCTGTGATTCAATTACCTTATACAATAGAAGATGCAATTATCACAGGCAGGAAAAATACAGTTTTTACAGCATATTCATAACTTTTAAAATATACATCACATTCACATAAATTATAAATTATATATTCACAATCAATCCATTCAGGGGAACAACATATCAAAAAATGGCATGAATCAGACCAGGAGTTCAGAAGTTAGTAAAGTATCTTTTGGGGCCTGGCTGGCAGCATGGCTATCTGGCCAAACCAGTTTTACAGAGCACTCTATCCTGGAGACAATGGGGAAAATAATCCAATTATATCCAGGGATAGAGGCAGACTCCATTGAGCACATGTTACCAGTAAAACACAAAAGGATACAAAAATACATAACTCCTATCATAGTGTTTAGATTAGTAATCCACCTCATTTCCATACGACCTATGTGTTGTATTAGGTCTTCGACCCTCCAATTAGGAGTGATTTATTTGTACCCCCATAAATTCAATGTTTACAGGATCTTTATTGTGAATTTTAAGAAAATGTAAAGATAAACTATGTTTTACAAAACCATTGCAGATATTCCTAATGTGTTCTTGTATAAGTATATGTAGAGGGCGTATAGTGCGTCCTACATATAGGAAACCGCAGGGACACTTAATGGTATATATCACTTTTTTAAAATAGCATGTAATTAATTCGTTAATTTAGAAAATTTGTTTTGGATTTTTTGGGTGTGGGAATGTTGTAATCTTTCTCTTTTTATTCTGGGTGTTTTTGCAGTCTCCATAATTTCCACAACCAAAGAAGCCTCTAGTATCATTAAGAAAATGTGTATTTTTCTTTATTTTAATGTGATTATGTACTAAGGTTCTTTTGAGATTTGGAACTCCTCTATATACCACAACTGGTCTATCTGGAAGTATGAGGTTTAATGTATCGTCATTTTTGAGGATGGGCCAATATTTATTCAGAATTCTTCTGACTTGTTTGTTCTTACAATTAAAGTCGAATATAAGTGTTGGTTCATTAGTGTTGGCATTTTTGTTTTTTTCTTATATGTTAATAAAGTTGATCTATCCTTTAACCCCTTAAGGACACATGACATGTGTGACATGTCATGATTCCCTTTTATTCCAGAAGTTTGGTCCTTAAGGGGTTAATTTGACTTCTTCGAGAGCTTTAATCAATAGTTGGTCCTTGTATCCATTCTCTCTAAAATTTTGTATAATGGTAGATGCTTGATTCTGGAATATATGGTCATCTGAGCAATTGCGTTTAATCCTGAGTAGTTGTGCCTTCGGGGCATTAAGAAACCAAGGTGAGAAGTGGCAGCTGTTTTCTTGTATATAGCTATTTACATCAGTTTTTTTTAAAAAACGTATTAGTTTTCAATATTCCATCTTCTACATATATATTCAGGTCAAGAAAATTGACCTGAACTTTGCTGAAATTGGTGGTCAATTTTATACCCTAATCATTAGACTCAAGATGGGTTAGGAAAGTCAAAAGTGATTTCTCATCACCCCTCCAGATAAAGAACAAGTCATCAATGTACCTGCGATAGGTCACGAGGCTCGCCCCCCATCTGCCATCTCCATAGATGAATTGCTGTTCCCAATGGGACATAAAGAGATTGGCATAACTGGGGGCAAACCTCGTGCCCATATATATATATATAACTTATATGATACAGATAGAGAACAGGCTAAGAGAAAGGGAAAGGATCAGAAACAAACCAAGAAGAAATAGCACTTTTGTCGCTCCCTACTTCTCCCACTCTGTTGTTCCAAAAACCCCTATTGTAGCTGCTGAGGTGACCGGGGTTAAGTGGCGGCACATGCCAGGAGCCGGGTGGTCGGTTGTTCGTTTAACGAACCGGGGTATATATAATCCATTCGGGAGCGGCTGCAGCATTCAAGTACCGAAGCCATAGTATCACAACATAGTCAATATAATCCAGGTTTGTAACAGTTTTGTAACAATGATATACTGATATACTCACCTGAGATATAAATTCACCATGCACAAGTGAAACTAGCTCTACAGACCTTACTCAAGAATGGTCTGTATTGTAAACTAGAAAAATGGCTATTTGATCTGAAAGAGGTACAATTTCTTGGCTATACGATATCTGCCTCAGGATTTAAGATGGATCCCAAGAAACTAGAGGCAGTGTTGCAATGGTTTAAAGGCTATCCAAAGGTTCATCGGGTTTTTTATCGTAGATTTATTAAAAACCTTTCTACGATAATAACCCCAATCACCAATTTGATACATAAGATGATTAAAGGTACATTATGGCCAAGAGAAGCCATTAATACCTTTGAACAACAAATGCCTGCACCCATGTGGCTTCTTTTCTAAAAAGCTATCCCCAGGGGGCGGGGCCTAACAGACAAGATGGCCGGACGTGTTCTTGGAGAGCTCCTGCATAACTGAGCAAAAAATTGAAAATCCCGACTACTCCAACCAATATAGCTGCACAAACGACCCCAAGAAAGGTGCAGGAACATACAAGGAACAGAAGGATGCTCAGCCAGCTCCACTACACGATGCAGACACTCTTACCGAACACGAGGCCTACAAAGCAGCGGGACCCGAGGCCTGGAGGAGGCGGCCGACCCTCCAGCACGAGACCTGCGCGAAAACAAGCGTTGAGTGATGCCCTGCTACCCCCCCCCCCTCTGGACCGGCAGGGGTCATCCCGGTCCTCACTGGGGGCGATTACCCCAGCACAGCAGACTAAGTGGATGACCAAACCTGAACCTCACCGGGACGGTTGTGGCCCAGGCAAGATTTCGGTACGAGCGCGCTCGGCGCCAAAAAGCCCCCTCTCCAAGCCACCCAGGGACACCCTGGAATTCATTATCCGGCTAAGTAACAGCCTAAAGGCACAGTCCAGCAACATGGGCCAATCCCTCCACCAAGCAATGAGGGTGATAGCGGCATGGATTCGCCCGACCATCCGGCGCCACATAGGCAGATACCTGCCTCGAGCCCCCAGAGCGATTTCCAGCCAGAAGCAGCGAACAAACTGGCGGGAAGAGGCAACTGGTCCCTCATACACCGACAACCGACCCCACACACACCAGGGAGAGCCCACTCACCACTCAGCTGCACAGGAAACCTCCGACCACCGAGACACGATTCCACAGCCAGGGACACCCGGAAAGCAGCACAGCCTCTTCCTAGCGAACGGCACAGGCGAAGAACCCCACGGAGGCACATGGTACAAGGACTTTTGCCGCAACGTCAACTCTGATAATGTCCCTGGCCCACTCATCAGGCCTCCAAGGCCGGCATCGGCTAAAAGCAAAAATCAGCACGGTTTTATGAAGCACACGTCATGTCAAACTAACTTGATTGCGTTCTACGAAGAAGTAAGTAGAAGTATAGATCAGGGTGTTGCAGTGGATGTGATCTATTTGGATTTTGCCAAGGCATTTGATACAGTTCCACACAAAAGATTAGTGTTCAAACTCAAGGAAATCGGTCTCGATGAAAATGCTTGTTCTTGGGTAGAACATTGGCTTAAAAACAGAATACAAAGAGTTGTCGTTAATGGTAAATTTTCAAGCTGGACAGAGGTGGCAAGTGGTGTCCCTCAGGGGTCTGTTCTGGGACCCCTTCTATTTACCATTTTTATAAATGATCTTGAAGACAGCATTGAAAGTCATGTTTCAGTGTTTGCAGATGACACAAAACTTTGTAAAATAATACAATGTGAGCAAGATATTACTTTGCTGCAGAAGGATTTAGATAGACTGGAGGACTGGGCACTCAAATGGCAGATGAAATTTAATGTTGAAAAATGCAAAGTTATGCACTTCGGCGTAAAGAATACACAAGCAACGTATACCCTTAATGGAAGTGAATTAGGGATAACAACACACGAAAAGGACTTGGGAATTGTTATAGACAACAAACTATGCAACAATGTGCAATGTCAATCAGCAGTGGCCAAGGCCAGTAAGGTATTGTCATGCATGAAAAAGGGCATTCATTCTCCGGACGAGAAATAATTTTGCCTCTCTATAAATCACTGGTAAGACCACATATTGAATATGCTGTGCAATTTTGGGCACCTGTTCTAAAGAAGGATATCATGGCACTAGAAAAAGTGCAGAGGCGGGCTACAAAATTAATAAAAGGAATGGAACATATCAGCTATGAAGAAAGGTTAACAAATTTAAACCTATTTAGTTTAGAAAAACGTTGCCTGAGAGGGGATTTGATAACATTATACAAATATATTCGGGGCCAATACAAACCATTGTGTGGAAATCTATTCACAAACCGGACTTTACATAGGACACGAGGCCATGCGTTTAGACTGGAAGAAAGAAGATTTCGTCTAAGGCAAAGGAAAGGTTTTTTTTACTGTAAGAACAATCAGGATGTGGAATTCTCTGCCTGAAGAAGTGGTTTTATCAGAGTCCATACATATGTTCAAACAGCTACTAGATGCATACTTGCAAAGACAGAATATTCAAGGATATAATCTTTCAATGTAGGGTAATAACTGCTTGATTCAAGGATAAATCTGACTGCCATTCTGGGGTCAAGAAGGATTTTTTTGTCCTAGCTTGTTGCAAAATTGTGCTTCAAACTGGGTTTTTTTTTTTTTTTGCCTTTTGGATCAACAGCAAAAAACAGGTGTGAGGAAGGCTGAACTTGATGGACGCAAGTCTCTTTTCAGCTATCTAACTATGTAACTATGTATGACTACACCGGAGACAAGACTTGCCCCCACAGGCACAACTGCAGCCTGCCTTAGGAAATTAGCAATTTGAATAACCCACCACTGCAGTACTGCACAGTTGAGCTAAGCCTGCAAGAATGTGTTTAATCATATAACAGGGGCATCACATCCCTTTACTATGAGCATTTATCCTGTTCTGCTTAACCTGATTTGCTCAGTGAACCCGTACTTAGATAGCCACCACACACGAGCTATATGTGCACACTCTTAGAATAGTATTGGCAGATTCAGGAAACAAGGTAGATACTTTGGCAGTTAAAACAAATATGTAAAAATTTTTACCAATTGAGGCAAATGTTTTAAGTTTTGTGTTTGATAGCCGGGTAAGCCAGAATAGCCTAGACCACTAGCTTACCGCACCATATACTAATGTGACCCCGAGAGGCCCACCTAGGGGGAAGTGACTACCTATCGGAAATAGCGCAGAACCGTCATGTACATCTCACTGTGCAAAGTGTCTTTTCTATCTTGTGAGCAGATTAATGCTTAATTGCATACTACCTGATGGTGGGCTAATCCTCCTTAAGTGTCTACTAGTTACTCAAAAAACTGTTTTATTTTATTGTTTTATGTTATTATTACGCAGTTACGTGTAAGCCATTGATCTATCTACTTAATATATAAAAAGAGGCAGACGATTATCTGAGGTGATATATACTGAGCTGTTATGACCCCTACTTGTATGTATTCGTATCATCTCCCTCTCTTCATTCTGTATCCTTGCAATTTTATGCCTCAATAAAAGAAAGATTGACAAAAATAAAAAAGCTATCCCCAGCGGAAAGAAATGACATAAGTAACAGAGAGCTATTGGCTATCATATTGGCACTGAAAGAGTGGAGACATCTAGTAGAAGGATCCAAAGATCATCATAACTGATCATAAAAACCTGGAATATGTAGGGGAGGCTAAAATAATGTCATCCAGACAGGCTAGATGGTCTCTGTTTCTTTCTCGTTTCAATTATATCATCACTTATAGGCCTGGTACAAGGAACATAAAGGCTGATGCACTATCTAGACAGTATGAGACAGAGGAAGAACAGGAGCAACAGAACACTCCTAGTATTCTTCCTGAATGTACTTTGGCTTCCACTACCTCTTCTTTGTGTCATAATCGCGTCTCAACTTCAGGCACCTAGTAATAAACCTTCAGGTCTCCTGTTCGTTCCTGAAACTGAAAGAAGGACGATTCTTGCTATGTTTTATAATAACGTTACAGCTGGGAATGGATCCCCCAATATCTCGGAGCATGGGGCCAGCCAAAGCAGGGACGACTCTCTCAAATTGATATAATTCTGTAACGGCTAGAGATACCTGGTTACTTAAATCATTCTCTTCTTCACTTGTGAGCTCAGCTTGAGGTAGTTCTTTACTTGACGTAGAAGTACTCTCAACTGAAGGCAAGTCTTCTTTTAATACTTGCTGAAGTTTAGGTGGAGTGACAGACATCAGGCAACTGATGAGTCATAGAAGGAGCTTCCTTCATCATGGGAACAGGTACCAGATGTGTGAATGCTACCTTGTTCGGTTTCACTCACTTCTTTTGGAGTTTGGTTAAGCAGCTGATTTGAATAATCTTCGACGCTTGGTTCAGGTACAAGTGTGGTAGTTGGGGTTTCCTCTTGCAGCAGAGAAATTGTTCTACCAGAGCATGTAACTTGAAGAACGGTATTAGACTTCCATAGAACTGTAGAGTCTTCTTCAGATGGTGGGTTCTCTCATTTAGATCCTTTTCTTGGGCTTGATCCATCACGGGTTTGTCACATTGCACCAAGTCTGACTCTTTGTCTTCCATTTGAGAATAACAGTCTTCTTTACTTGGCGACAACTCATTTTTGACAGTTGCGGTTGTAAGAAAGGTGCCAATCTTCGATCCCCCAGAGGTAGAAGGGTTAAAATTGGAATCATCAAGCCTCTCCACATCAAAGTCATGAGCTGCCTTTGGCACAATAACCTCTTCTTCCACTGGTTGCTCTGAAGATGTCACCTTAGGTTTTTCAGCATTCTCAGACAGTGTTTTGAAAGAAGTAGGTCGTTTACCACGTTTCCTACGTGGTGGCTTTTTGGCAGGAGGATCACCTTCAACGAGATTGGTTTCCAGGTTCAATGGTCCAGCCTTGTCGTCACTTGCATCACCCAGAGCAAATTTTATAGGTGACTCTTCCAGTTGCGAGTCTCCAGTATTATGTGACTCAACCATGTCAATTTATTTCCAGGTCAGATCCAGTCACCTGGTCAAGGTCACTGGTGGTCTCCTCAATTGTCACTGTGAGGGAGGAATTAGTATCTCTGGTTGTAATCTCAGGGGAGTCTGTTTCTGCTTCGTGGCTGGGCAGACTTTGCGTGAGACACTCTCTGACCAGACTTGTATCCTCCTGAACGGTGTTGAGAGCGTTCATCTTGGTAGTCAGTATTCTCACTCTGGAAATAGGAGAGTGGATCTTGCAGAAAAGAGACGGTTTTATACGGGTACTATGGGTCTCTGGTACCGAGACAACTTTAGGAAACTGCGTACTAGTACTACCTTCACATTCAGACTGCTTGTCCTCCAAAGCTGCTATGCAACGAGCACCCAGTTCAAAGACCTGGTCCATGAGAGGATCGCCAATGCTATATAACCCCTCAACATCTTCGTCTTCAGTTTGGGCTGGAAAGCATTCAGCTTTAAATTCACGAGGAACTTCGGTTTTGCAGTCGGGAGGATCAACAAGCCATTTGTCCAAGTCAGAGTCAGGAGGATTAGGTGTCACGACAGTGACCCCTTCACGCAGAGTGTAACCTAACTATAGAACGTATACCGGACCTTAGAATGGCCGGGCTCACGTTAGAGTAGTCAAATGGGATAGCCAGAGGTCAAGGGATGACAGAAGACGGAATAACGATTAACAAGCCAAAGTACAGGGAACCAGAGAGTAGAATAGTCAAATAGAGTAGCCAGAAGTCAAATACCAGGAGAGAATACTAATAAACATAAAGAGCACTATGGGAACCAGCAAGAACCACACTAGGGCGTCTTACTGCTGTCAAGACAGCCCTTTTATAGTGTGGTGTGTTTTGCTTTAAAACCACGCCCCCAAAAGGTCCGGGTGCGTGGTTGCGTCATGATCCTGTCGGCTTCCAGCCGACGGCAGTGGCGCGCATGCGCCGAAGTTAGAAATTCCGCTCCGAGTGAGCGGCCGGCGTCAGAGGTGCCGTGCCGCTCAGTGAAGGAGGATGCTATACTGCGTGGGTCCGAGGTTGACAGGTAAGGTATCGTGACAGTACCCCCCCCACAAGGACCGCCCCCAGGGCGGTTAGAACGCCTCCTTTCAAATAAACGAATCAGACGGGGGGCGTGCACATCAGAAGCGTCCACCCACGAACGATCCTCAGGTCCATAACCCTTCCAGTCTAAAAGGTATTGAAGTTTACCCCTAGAAAAACGAGAATCCAAAATAGACCTCACCTCATATTCGTTTTGTCCCTCCACAACTTCAGGAAGAGGAGGAGGGGTATTACGAGTAAACCGATTACAAATTAATGGTTTGAGAAGTGAGACATGGAACGAATTCGGTATTTTCATATTAGAGGGCAAACGAAGACTGTAACAAACAGGGTTGATGCGTTTGAGAACCTGAAATGGACCAATGAATCTGGGAGCGAATTTCATAGATGGGACCTTAAGTCTAATGTTACGGGTACTTAACCACACTTTATCCCCGATCATGAACGTGGGAGCAGGTTTCCGATGCCTATCCGCATTGGCTTTGTACACACTAGCCCTTTGAGTCAATATTTGTTTAACCCCTAACCAAGTCTCCCTCATGTTCCTAACGGTGTCATCTACACTTGGCACTCCGGTAGAATGAATGGAACTCGGTAAAGTTGTAGGATTAAACCCATAATTAATAAAAAACGGGCTGTGTAAAGTGGATTCATGGATATGATGATTGTGAGCAAATTCTGCCCATGGTAACAGGTCCGCCCAGTCATCCTGATGAACCGAAGTGAAACAACGGATGTATTGTTCCAGGCATTGGTTCATCCTTTCTGTAACCCCATTAGATTGGGGATGATAAGAAGAGGAAAGATTAAGGTTGATACCTAACTGTCCACAAAATGATTTCCAGAAACGAGAAATAAATTGAGGCCCTCTATCAGAGACAATATCTTGGGGTACTCCATGTAAACGGACCACTTCTTTTATAAATATATACGCCAGTTCAGATGATGTAGGTAATTTATAAAGAGGAATCAAATGAGACATCTTGGAGAATCTGTCAATTATCGTTAATACGACAGTGTAGTTCTTAGAAGGGGGTAGGTCTACTACGAAATCCATAGCAATACTTGACCATGGAGTTTCTGGAATAGGTAAGGGCATGAGGAGTCCTATAGGACGACCCTTAGGCGATTTTGTAGTGGAACAAATATTACAAGCAAGGACAAACTCACGTACATCCTTTTTGTAGGAAGGCCACCAGAACCGTTCTGCCAGCAATGATGTGGTTTTATGTATCCCTTGATGCCCTGCCATTTTGGAGTCATGCATGAGGGATAATACTTTATTCCGATAGGTTAATGGCACATATAGTTTTCCTTGAGGAACAGTCAAGGTAGTACGATCTTGGAATGTAGAGATCTCCTCTATTAATCCCGATGAGACTTTAGCAAAGACAGTTGCTACAATACGATTATGAGGGATTAAAGAGGACATAACTTCATTGGAGGAAGTAACAGGTTCATATTGGCGGGATAGAGCATCCGCCTTAGTATTTTTTGACCCTGGCCTGTATGTAACAACATAATTGAAACGATTGAGGTATAAAGACCAACGTACTTGTCTGTCACACATTTTCTTGGCTTCACTGAAGTAAGAGAGGTTTTTATGATCTGTAAAAATGGTAACAGGGATGGGTGACCCTTCAAGCAAGTATCGCCATTCTTTAAGGGCAGAAATAATTGCCAACAACTCTCTCTCCCCTATATCGTATCTCCTCTCAGTTTCCGTTAATTTTTTTGAAAAAACCCCACAAGGATGCAATGGTTGATCATCCGAAGGTCTTTGAGATAGTATTGCTCCTATCCCTGACTCGGATGCATCTACTTCCAGTATGAAAGGACGAGAAGGATCAGGGTGTCTTAATACTGGTGCTGAGGAAAAGGCTTCTTTCAATAAATCAAAAGCTCTTTTAGCTTCGGTACACCATTCCCTGTGATTTCTTCCCTTCTTAGTCATAGCAGTAATAGGGGCTGTTATAGAAGAGAATCCTTTTATGAATTTTCTATAGTAATTGGCAAACCCCAGGAAGCGTTGGATTGCTTTGAGTCCAACTGGTAAGGGCCATTGCTGAATGGCTTCTAACTTTTTCGGCTCCATTTGGAAACCCGTACTAGAAATGATATATCCCAGGAAATGCACTTCTTCCTTGTGGAACAAACATTTCTCCAATTTACAATAGAGACCATTCTCTAATAACCTTGAAAGAACCAATCTGACATGTTCATAGTGTTCGTTTATGTTTTTTGAATAAATCAGGATATCATCCAAATATACGATTACAAACATTTGTAAAAAGTCTCGCAACACATCATTGATGAAGTCCTGAAAGACTGCTGGGGCGTTGCATAAGCCGAAGGGCATAACTCGATACTCATAATGACCATAACGAGTATTAAAAGCAGTTTTCCATTCATGCCCTTCTTTTATTCTGATTAAATTATATGCTCCCCGCAAATCTAGTTTAGAAAAGACAGTAGCTCCTTTTAACCTGTCAAATAGTTCAGTCACTAAGGGAATAGGATAAGCATTACGGATAGTAATCTTATTCAACCCTCTGTAATCAATACAGGGTCTTAAATCCCCTTCTTTCTTAGATACAAAGAAAAACCCCGCACCCGCGGGCGATGAGGATTTAGTGATAAACCCTTTCTTTAAATTCTCGGCAATGTACTCCTCTAATACTTTATTCTCGGCCATCGACAGGGGATAAACCGTACCTCTAGGAGGCATAGTACCAGGCAACAATTCAATAGGACAATCATAGGGACGATGGGGAGGTAATTTTTCTGCCTCTTTAGGTTCAAAGACATCTTTAAGGTCAATATATTGGTTGGGTATTTGGGTAGTCAATGGTTCCATAGTAGGTATATTGATTAAGCCTACTGGTTTAATCGGAGTAATGCATTTACTGTGACAAGAATCTCCCCACTTAATGATCTCCTTCTTTTCCCAGTCAATCGACGGATTATGCTGGACTAACCAAGGAAACCCAAGTATTACAGGAAAAATAGGAGATGTTATCTGTTGCAGAATGATAACCTCCCTATGAAGAAGACCTGTAGATAATACTAGAGGAATGGTCTCCTGGGTAATAAGAGGTATCGATAATGGTCTACCATCTATGGCCTCAACGGCCAAGGGTGCCGATCTTTTTTGGAATGGAAGGGTATTTTTCTGCCCGAATGAGAGATCTACAAAATTCTCAGCAGCCCCAGAATCAATTAAAGCAAGGGTGGATATTTTCTTTCCCTCCCATTCTAAAGTAATAGGTAGAAGAAGCCTGAGATCTTTTTTATCATTGAAGGAGGACATACACATAACACCCAAGGCCTGTCCCCCTTGTGAACTTAGGTGCGAGAGTTTTCCGGCCGGTTAGGACAATTCACTCGTGTATGTCCCTTCCTGCCACAATACAAACATAAACCTTCCCTCCTACGGTATTGTCTCTCTGTCTCAGACAATCTTGTAGCCCCTAATTGCATGGGTTCTGGAGGGGTTTCGGACGAGGGATAGGTTAGAGCAAGACGTTCCGGTACTCTCCTAGGTCTCTCTCTGGTGTTCTGCCTGTACCTAAGACGTTCGTCAATATGAGCTAAATATGTTATTAGCTCCTCTAGAGTATCTGGTAAATCTCTTGTGGCCACTTCATCTAGGATTCTATCAGATACTCCATTCAGGAACACATCTACGAATGCTTGTTCGTTCCATCTGACTTCTGCAGCTAAAGTACGGAATTCCAAGGCATAATCTACTAGAGAACGGGTATTTTGTCTTAAACGCAATAAGGATTTGGCAGCGTTAGTCTTTCTGCCTGGGGTATCAAAAGTTCTCCTGAAAGCTGCAACAAAGTTAGTGTAATTAAAGACTATGGGGTTGTCATTCTCCCACAAGGGATTAGCCCAGGTTAAAGCCTTATCTACTAACAGGGTTATAATATACCCAATTTTAGCTCTATCGGTAGGGTAAGCTCTAGGATGGAGTTCAAAATATATGCTTATCTGATTTAGGAACCCCCTGCATCCGTTAGGATCACCCCCATACCTGAGAGGTGCTGTAGCCTGATTGGAAGTGCCCGTAGGTAGTACTTCCATGGGATGTTCTTGGGGTCTCAGACTAGGAGTCTGCTCCTCCGGCTGGAGATAAGCAGTGCGGTTAATTAAGGTCTGTACGGCGAGGGCGATCTGGTCCATACGATGGTCCAGCTCCTCTAACCTATTGTCCGCACCAGGCCCAAGAGGGTTAACACCTGCAGGGTCCATGGCCCTAGTGTAATGTCACGACAGTGACCCCTTCACGCAGAGTGTAACCTAACTATAGAACGTATACCGGACCTTAGAATGGCCGGGCTCACGTTAGAGTAGTCAAATGGGATAGCCAGAGGTCAAGGGATGACAGAAGACGGAATAACGATTAACAAGCCAAAGTACAGGGAACCAGAGAGTAGAATAGTCAAATAGAGTAGCCAGAAGTCAAATACCAGGAGAGAATACTAATAAACATAAAGAGCACTATGGGAACCAGCAAGAACCACACTAGGGCGTCTTACTGCTGTCAAGACAGCCCTTTTATAGTGTGGTGTGTTTTGCTTTAAAACCACGCCCCCAAAAGGTCCGGGTGCGTGGTTGCGTCATGATCCTGTCGGCTTCCAGCCGACGGCAGTGGCGCGCATGCGCCGAAGTTAGAAATTCCGCTCCGAGTGAGCGGCCGGCGTCAGAGGTGCCGTGCCGCTCAGTGAAGGAGGATGCTATACTGCGTGGGTCCGAGGTTGACAGGTAAGGTATCGTGACATTAGGGATGCTATGCAAATTTGGAAAGGGAATGTAAACATCATTATCAGACATAAAGACACTCACCCTTTCCTGTACTAGCCATGCTGATCTCCATGGAGATCGGAAGCTTAGTAAAGTAAATATCCACCGTGTATAGTTAGATTTAGTGTAGGCATGTGTGAGCTTACAGGGTCAAGTTCAGACTATGAAATAATCTGATGAATAATTCATAGGGGTGAGTGTGACTAGGCTTAAAAAACATAAAAGGTATAAAATACATATGGAGGGCTAGTAATTAATGAGCGAACTGTCCATAGAGGAACGTTTTGAATCTGTCAGGAGATAGGGGGGTGATGCAATCAACACGCAAATAAGTGTGACGTATGTGAAAGGAAAATAACGTGAAACAAAGTGAATACAAACCCTATCACCCCCTATCTCCTGGCAGACTCCTAGCATTCCTCTATAGACAGTTCGCTCGTTAATTACTAGTCCTCCATATGTCTTTTATGTTTTTTTAATCTCGTAAAAGCAGGCATTAGGTTACTAGTCTAGGACCTGCCAAAATGGTGTACATTTGCACTGTGGCAGGCTTATGCATTGGATGATCATACACTGTAAATAAACCCCCATTATTTTTGTTTTTTTGTGTTTAACCCCCCCCCCCCTCCCCCTCCCCCAAAAATATAACATTTTGAGAGATTTTATGTTTGTTTAATTGAGTGAGTGTGCTGGATGAGAGGGGGAGAGAGAGAGCAAGAGAGAGAGAGTGAGAGAGAGAGCAGCACATTTACATACACATTTAACATTCTATGTTAAATGTACTTGTAAGTAAGGGAATATAAACTAAGTAACTCATTATAGAGAATATCAAGGCTATCAGTTATCACTTACATAGTCTTTGTTCGTTTATGGAATTTTATGTTTCCTCTCTCATTAATCTTTTAGAATATTCTATGTTAAATTTGCATGGAATGATAAATTGATTCACATTTCTGCAAGATCAGCAACCTCATTAAATCAATATCACATACACACAGAAGTGGAATGTAGCCAGGGCTCGAGTCCTGCAGGAATGCGTGGAAACGGCGTTTCTTCACTTTTTCCACAGCTGGAATGCCATTCCCGTTAGTAGTCCTGCAGGATCTGCCTTTGGGTTGTTGTGGCCCGCAAGAGACATGTTCAGATTAGCGGATCACATCTTCGTGGGAGGGAGCACACAACCTGCCTGCGGGCCCCGCCAGGGGGACATGGTGGAAGTGGCACTATGACCGCTGACAGCCTCCGCAGTCCTGCCAGAAGGGGCATTGCACGAGCTGGAAGTATCCGGCGGAGCTCAGCATCCCTCCTCGCGCAGAACCACATCCGTCACCAAAAACTTCTCCCGCCAAGACGTGGAAGCCAATCACTGCGGCTATAGCAGACTTTATGGGTTACGTCATGGGCGTTTGTCCAATCAATGCTCGCTTATAATTTAGAGGTGGGGCCTGACTCCAGACATTGCAGCTGACTGACAGCAGGTGTAAAGATATGTGAGTTTAGTGGAAGGAAAGAACTCAATAAAAGCAGCACTCCAGATACACAATACACACATAGAGAACATACATGTAATGTGTATTGTAGGGTTTGTTTGTTTATTGAGGAGGTGTGAAGTTTAGCTTTGCAGTATATTTAGTCTGCGGGGTTACTGCAAGCTCTTCCCAGCACAGATTGTATCACAGCTCATTGAATAGTGTTTGCATGGCAGGTGCCCAGTGTAATTAGCGGTTAATTAGTAATTAGCTGCCTCTTTACTTTAGCAGTAACAGGGCTGGGTGTATGACAACTACTGGGGAGGTGTCAGAATCCCATGTGAACTGCAAATCATCACACAAATATATAGTGCTAGCTAAATAGCAAGAGTATGTATAGTTATCCTTTCCTTTAACATGGTTTCCATTACTTTCCCCACTACTGAAGTAAGTCTTACTGGCCTAGTTGCCCGACTCCTCCCTACTACCTTTCTTGTGAATGGGTACAACATTCCCTAACTTCCAATCTTCTGGGACTACTCCTGTTAACAATGATTGGTTAAATAAACCTATTAATGGTTTTGCTAGTACACCACTAATCTATTTTAATAACTTTGGGTGCATAGGCGTGCGCACGGGGTGTGCCGGGTGTGCCTGGGCACACCCTAATCCCCGCGGCACGCCTATGGATTAGGTCCTGCAGGAACGGAGTTCCTGCACTTTTTATGAGCAGGAACACCGTTCCTGCAGGCACTCAGCGCCCCCAAATGCCCCCCTTCCTCCCCCTGTCATGGGGGGGCAAGAGGTGATGGACCCCAAACCCTCCCTCCCTCCCCCCCCCGTCAGGCACCTGTCTTCATCTCAGCCGCGGCGAGGGAGCTGTGTGCTCTCTGCTTCCTCTCGACGGGCGCCGTTTACTGATGCCGGAGCCGGAATATGATGTCAAATTCCGGCTCCCAGCTACAGCAGACAGCCCGCGCGTTGAGAGGGAGCAGAGAGCACACAGCTCCCTCGCCGCGGCTGAGATGAAGACAGGCGCCCGACCCACTGGACCCCAGGGACAAGTCCACGCCAGCACTCCAGGTAGGGAGGCTGGGTGGACATTTTTTAATTAAAAAATAATAATTTGTGTGTCTGTGAATGTGTGTGTATATGTGTCTGTATGTGTGTGTCTGAATGTGTGTGTATATGTGTGTCTGTGAATGTATGTATGGGTGTCTGTGAATGTATGAGTGTGTGTCAGTGTATGTGTGTAGCGTTACTCACCTTTCCCAGGGGCCGGCCGCGGTCCTCTCTTCAAGCCGCGCGCGGTCTTGCGGCTGCACGAGCCGCGCGCGGCTCATCCGACGCTTCAGGCAGGAAGGCGGGCAGTGACCGCGAGATGCGGTCACATGTCTTGCCTGAATCTAAGAGCGCGCCGCGAGTCTCGGGCGCGCTCTTAAAGAGACAGTGGGAGCCTAAATTGCCAAAAGGCTCCCATTGGCCCCTGTCATCCCACACACCACATACACTTACCTTTTGGGGGTGTGGAAGTGACAGGAGCCAATCACATTAGTTTTGAACCTATTTATACTTACCCTTTTCCCTTAGTTCCTTGCCCTATCGTGGTTTCTGCTACAGTTCCCTTTAGCGCTTCTTGTGTTCAGTTGTGTTCAGTTGTGTTCCTCCGTACTTGACCTTGGCTTTGTATTCTGACTTCGTTTTCGCTTTATCCTTGTCTGTTCTGTTTGCCGGCTTGCTGTTTCCTGTGTACCAGACCCCGGCTTGTCCTCGTTTACGCTGTCTCTTTGTGCCCTTGACCTCGGATTGTTCCTGACTCTGTACTTCTCCTATATACGTCGAGTTCGGCCATTCTAAGGTCCGGTAGACGTATCTCTCCTCTGTTCTGCCTTCTGTTTAGCTGGATCCTGCGTGTAGGGGTATATTCTCGTTACATTACGATAGGGCCATGGACCCCGCAGATTTAGCTCAACAGATGGTGTCCCATGAGGCTAGATTTGTAGAGCAGGATCACCGTATGGATCAGACAGCTCAGGCTCTCCAGACGCTCTTAGCTAGAACCATTCCAGCAACCGCACCTAACCCTCCTACACCCCTGCTTCCTGAAGTATCCACTTTACCTACTACTTCGGCCCATTTAACACCTCCTCCTAGGTATGGAGGGGATTCTAAGACTTGCAGAGGGTTCATTAACCAAATAGAGTTTTATTTTGAGATGTATCCACGTTCATTTCCCACAGAGAGGTCTAAAGTTGGGTTCTTTATGCACCAAGTTACCGACAAAGCACTTGAATGGGCAAACCCTATTTGGGAGGCTAATGGACCTATGGTGCATGACTTTCACAGTTTTCTTACAGCTTTTCGCAGAACTTTTGACACTATGAAAAGGTCTAATAATGCCGCAAGAGCATTAATGAGAGTTAAACAGGGTTCTTTTTCTGTGGCTGATTTCGCTATTCAGTTTCGTACCCTTGCCTCACAGGTAGATTGGACCAACAATGGGTTAACTACTGCCTTCATGGAAGGCTTATCAGACTCTATATTGGATGAGGTAGCAGCTAAGGAGCTTCCTGTTGCCTTAGAGGACCTTATTGACTACCTCATTGATATAGATAATAGGATTCGTGACAGGCTCTATACCAAGAACAGGAATAGATGTTTTGAAAAATTCATGTAAATTAGAACGTAACAGGGCGTCAGCTGCGTTGTTCAGAATGCCTGGTACGTGGACAATATACACAGAACTGTAGATTAGCTGCTAACCAGGTAAGTTTTCTTACTAAATTCATTATAGTTTGGGATTGAGAGAGGCCTTTGTTAATAATGTTACAAGCTGCTAAGTTGTCAGAAAAGCACCTAGCTGCTTTACCTTTCCATTCTTTGCCCCATATGTGAGCTGCAGCTACTATTGGGAAGATTTTAAACAGTGCTTAGGTCTTGTTAAAATTCTCTATGGTAGAGGTTTCTGGTGGCCAAGTATCATATACCCAGTCGTTTCCAAATATAGCAGCGTAACCTTTGACTCCTGCTGCATTGGTCCATATTACAGGGGATTTGTCAGAGATGGGGGGAATGAATAAGGACCTACCATTCCAAGAGGATAAAAAGAGATGCCACATTCTAAGGTCAGCCCTAGCTGGTTCATCTAAAATAGTTCCAGAGTCGTCGTCAGGTAAACCATGTAGAAGAGATAATATTCTAGAGATAAAAGACCTTCCTTGAGGAATAATCCTCATAGCGAAGTTAAGTGAACCTAAAAGTGACTGTAATTCCTTCCTGGTGCAAGACCCATAAGTGGTGCAGACTTTAATATAGGTTAAAATCCTGTCTACCTTTTCCTGAGGCAGGCTAGCTTGTATGGATATTGAATTCAGCATGATACCCAGGAAAGTTATTTTCGGTGCTGGGACCTTCTGTTTTGTCAGGGGCTACCGGAACTCCCAAATCCTTAAATAGAGAAAGTGTGTGTTGTAAACTGTATGGTATGTAGTAGTGTGGTTTAATGGAGAGAAAATTGTCAAGGTAGTGAATCACTACTGGACATCTGCTTTTGTTAAGTAAGAGCCAGGTCAAGACCAAAAGTCAGTCTTGTCGCAATAGTATTTATCCTCCCACTTAACGCCATGCAGATGCCAGAGTGATTGATGAATTGGTAGTAGTTTAAAAGCATTTGTGATGTCTGTTTTGCTTAACCAGGCTGCCTTGCGGAAGCTAATAATAGCTTGTGTGGCATCCTCAATTTTTGCATATCGTAAAGAGAAATCCTCTGATGGTATTAGTGCATTTAAACTAGGGATATTGAAAGAGGTGCTGAGAAATTGACGATGAGTCACTTTTTGGTATTACATTTAGTCGACAAGATTTGAAGAAGGATGATCAGTCAAGTAACATTGCAAATTGGGTACATTTAGGTACATTTATTGGAGTTAATGATTTTTTTGGAACAATTTGTTCGGACACATCGTTTTAGAGTGTGATCTGAAACAAAGTGAGTAAACTTGAAGAAGTCTGCAGGTGCTGTAACTACATCCCCGCGCAATTAAATTATTACATACTTGAGCTTTCCCAAGAAAAATGATAGGCCTGCCTAACTTATATTTCAACTCTCTTTGAGGCATATTTGGTTGAAACTGAGTTGGCATTGCTAGTGGAAGGTAAAGCAATGTTATTGGGACAGAAATTTACCATATGAGCTGAGGAACATATTGCACCAGCTGGTGTTTTAAGTCCTGCAAAATGCCTACAAAACAATTCTGTGTATAATTGGCCCCAGTTGGTAGGAGTATTGAATTGAGCCAGTGACGTTGTGGGTCTTGCTGAAAAGAACTTATGATAATCATTGCCTTCGTATTTATAGGCTAGGTCCACCAGCTTGTGCAAGTATAAATCTAGTTCCTCTCTACCATGGGGAAAAGAAGAGCAAATAGCATCCCTATATAATCCAAAAGGTAAAACAAACTCTTGAATATTTAGTCTGGGGTCTCTAGACTTCATTACCACAGATAAATCGTCAAACGTGTATGACCTGTTTTTAATTATTTCCTGTGACGCAATGAGGAGAGAAGCCAAATTAACATTTTTGCCTTCTAATATGTCACGTTTTAAATTTTGTAGAATGAGATGTACTGGATTAATGATGTTAGTACTTTTAGCGGGTAGAGGATTAGAGTTCCCTCCTGTGCTTGGTTCTGGCTGAGCTACGGGAAGTTGGACATCTGGGATGATTGTTTGGTTAGTGGATACCAGATTATTCAACTGGTTGTTAATAGTGGTTACAGAAGCCACTAGTGAGGATACTATGTTATGCAGTTCTGACAAACTGTTTTGGACATTACAATCAGAAATAGGGCCAGGCCTTTCATTATCATTATGCGTATTTAACAAATGGAAAAAGTTGGCTTTCCTAGCTGAGGCAGGAAAGGAATGTTCCTTCTTTTAAGTTCAGCTATGATTTTTGGAATTGTCCAAGACCTGTAGCTGGATGCTGGGCTGGCTACAACGGTTTGCCTTGTTTGGGAATTAGATCTGGTTGGGGTGCTGGTAAGCGACAGGTCTTCTCCTTGTAGTGAAGCGTTAGACATGCTATGGTGGGAAGTAAATTAATTGGTATAATGATATCCTGATAGGTATGAAGTAACCCAGCTCACTAGATTTAATGCCCAGAGGCGAAATTATATTATTCTTACTAATTAGGTGAAAGGTGATGCCCTAATTAATTGCCAAGTGGCTTTGAGAGGCTCTACCTATGATTTGGCTTGTACTAACGACCTAATCGCAGCTAAATCCAAAGGCCACTACTCCATACTAATTCTTCTGCTGCCTTTGACACCATTGATCATGCTCTCCTTCTTCAAACACTTCAATCACTCGGTCTCTGTGACTCTGTCCTCTCGTGGTTTTCCTCTTATCTCTCCCAACGCTCATTCAGTGTCTCCTTTTCTAAGGATACCTCCTCCCCTCGTCCTGTCTCAGTTGGAGTCCCCCAAGTCTCTTTCCTTGGTCCCCTTATATTTTCTCTTTATACTGCCTCTCTTGGCAAACGTATTACCTCTTTTGGATTCCACTACCACCTGTACGCTGATGACACCTAGATATATCTCTCCTCCCCGGAGATTGCACAGGGACCTCCTGTCATGTTACTCGGGACATAGGCATAAGTAATATTTCCACAGGAGAAAGTCCATCCTTTAGGGATATGGACATGGTGGTGGTAACTCATAACTTGGTGAGTTTTGGTACATTTCATAGTGTTGCTCAGGGCTCTACAGTTCATGGTAATTTTCCACCATGTGGGGCAAAACTGGATTTAGTATTAGGGTCTCTTGAACAATTCATGAAAAAGAGCAACAAAGTTCAGCGGCTGTCACATTAATTGTCTTTAGGGCTAGGGGGGCTTGCCTACCAGTGGGTTGAAAGCATAAGAATGTAGTTGTAGAGATTTGTGGGGTCTATGGGTATGTAGGTACTTCCTCAAGAGTGAGATGGGGTAGGGACAGCTATTAGACAAGATTGTATGCCGTTTTCAGTACCGAGGAGAGGGTTGAGGCAAAAGGAGGTTAAATTAAAAGCCTTTGCTATCTGCATCCATATATTTCCCTGCCATGCATTATTATTTTCTGGTCTCAAGTCAGAGTAGCATATCTGAACAGAGCATACAATGGTAAAGGATAAGAACAGCTTCATGTCGGTGGATCAGTCAAAGTGACTGGCATGTATCCACGTGGCTTTTCCTTCTAGTTTTACTGAGGTAGCCGTAGTCAGGAGCACTTGGAATGGACCTTCAAAGCGTGGTTCAAGTCCTTTCCTCACATGCCTCTTTATCACCAACCAATCCCCGGGCTGCAGTTTGTGAGTTGCAGAATCAGAGTCTGGATCTGGAATGGAATCAAAGACTTGTTTATGCACCCTGCCTTTGGTGTAGGGCCTGTACATAGGCAGTCATACTACAATGCTGCATCTGGAGGGTCTGGGGAAAGTAGAGACCTGTCTTTGGGGCACATCCAAACAAGATCTCAAAAGGGGATAGGCCATATCTGGAATTGGGGGTGAATCTCATAGAAAATAGTGTGGCGGAACCAACCTCGCCACTAGCCACTGGAGGAGCCTGGTTGCCCCCCTGCTCCCTTTAGACTATGGCCCCATGTTTAACACTGTTCTTTTTGCCTGCAGAAAGGCTGGTTCGTGCCTTTCTGTGGACTGTTAAAGTCACGAACACCGCTGAGACGCCGACCTCCCTTCTCCTACCTGCAGTCAATTATCCGAACACCGGTCCATTCGGTACTTTACTGTTTAAACCATGCTACCCCAGATAGCTATGCCATGGAGCCCAGCCGTATACTGAAAGACTGTATGAAAGACTTTGGCTCCATGGCGATTGAACTGTATGTATGTGATCTGAGCGCCATCCGGTAATAATGTGCGCTCAGATCTAAGCTATCTGGGGATAGGTAGAATGTGTATGTTCTATGTGATAAATGTAACAGTATGTAATTTTATGTATTTTATTGTCCTTTGTCTGCCATGTGGTTAATGGAGTTTTGCCTCTGTCCTTGGAGATAATTGGATTACTTCCCAATTATCTCCAGGACAGAGAGGAGGGATTGTGATGCATTGTGGGATTGTAAGGTGGTGATTGGTCAATGTCCAATATGTTTCCCGGTTTCCCATCTGGTTCCCTAGGGGAGTGTCCACCAGGTGGGAGACCTGCATAAAAGCCGGGCAGGTTGCCCCAGTAAATCAGTTCTGCTTGATCCTCAAACAAAATGTTGTCTTGTTCTTGGGGGGAATTGGATTGTATGCTGTTACAGTGCGACTGCCAGGAGTGTAAACTGTTCATATGTTTTTTCCTGTTCGGCTGTTTACAGCATTTGTTTGTTTCCTGTTCGGGAGTTGGAGTTTTCATGTGTTTGTAGTTCGGGAGATTGGTGAATTCATGTGTTTGCAGTTCGGGAGATTGGTGATTGCAGTAGCTGCCTGTGCATCTGAAAAGGGGAATATCGCCTAAACGGTTTTTAACCTCTTGTGTGCAAAACGGTCCGTTACAAAGAGTGCTAGGGGAAGGCATTCAGTCCAAGGCTTCTCTGTGTCTTGCATGGCTTTTGCAATCTTGTTCTTTAAGGTGCCATTTGCCCTTTCTATTTTCCCACTACTCTGGGGGTGATAAGAGGGGTGAAAGGCCTGGTCCCTAAGGCTTTCATAATTTCTTGCATTATTTCCCCAGTGAAATAATGGCTTCTTTTGTCACTTTCAATCACTTCAGGTACCCCGTATCTACATACTAGTTCCTTTAGAAGCTTACTTGCTGTGATCTTTGTTGTGGCTTTCGACACTGGTTAGGCCTCAGGCCAACCTGAAAGACATCAATGCACACCAACACATATTCATACACTCCTACCTTATCCAGTTGAATACAGCCTATCTGCAGTCTTTGAAACAGGTAAAGTGGCCTTGGTGTATGTTTACTTGGTGTTTTGACAGATAGATGTGTAGGTCCATGGGCCATCTAGCCATCATGGGGTACAACACTCATGGTAGACAGTCTTTTACCTTTCCTTCATATTCCGCCATCATCAGGCTCTGCAGCTTGTTTCAGTGAGTGCCTTCAGCTCAGCCTCCTGTGCAGAGCAGTGAGGAGGGAGTGGTTCAGCTTTTATTGCCTCATGTGTACAGACTACAGCATATCCAGTGTGGAAAGTACCCTTCTCATCAGCATATCTGGAACCATCTACAAAAAACTCAAAATCTGCATTAGATAATAGAGAATCAGTTACATGTGAAAAAACTGCTTTCTCTTGTGCCATTAGTGCTGCACAATCATGGGGTACCAGGGAGTCAGCTAACTAATCTGGTGAAGTGAATTTACAAAAAGATCAGAAGTACAAGTACCATTCCCACTATCTCCACTCCCCTCTTTTAAATCCAGGGGAAGTAATGTAGATGGATTTAACAACATACACCTTTTCAGTGTAACATTAGGTGGCATAAGCAAGGCACATTGCATTCAGAGATGCCTTGCAGTATGTTTGAGTTTTGGTTGAACTTGGGACATGTGACGAAAGCCACTTTGCCACTGGGCTTTGGATAGGACTACTTGCCAGCCTTTTACCTTGTGACTATGGCCCCTTTAATTTATTTTGGCTGAGAGACCCTAATTGTACCTATTGAGACTTTAAACATTGGTTATTCAAACTCCCGAACAGTCAAAGCGGCCGCCATTCGACATTCAATCACATGCTGGTGATGGCCATCTTGTTCGCATGGACCAAAACCGCGAATAGACTTCAGGGAGACAGCCGCGAATGCCCTGTAACTATTTGCCTGTGGATAATTAAGTTAATGCATTAACTACCTTAATTATATCAGAGGGGAGGGATTGTTTACTGTATGTGGGAGTGTCGTACTGTCGTTAATTACTGCTTTCATGGGTTTATGTCCCTCGTGTCCATGTCCCCCATCAGGTCCAGTGGTTGTGCCTCTGGTCTGAAAAACTGTATAAAAATCCAACCTGCACCATTAAACTCTCAGACCTTCTTACACTCAACTCGAAGCCTTGTCTCGTGTTGTAGGGAACTGCTATAATCACACTGGGGATTGCTATACTCGGTATACTCCCCTGGGTTCTAATCACTAGCTATTCTAAGAGCTGTTCCTGCTTCGCTCTCTGAAGGAAGAGAGGTTAACCCACTAGAGCCTGGAGCCTTGTCGTAGGTCGGACATGGCAAGGCCCCAACCAAGCTGCGGTGGTTCGTGGGGTCCGTCACAGGACAGTATGCTGTTGATGCCATGCGGTGTGTGGTTACTGGTTTATCTAGGACACTATCAGTGGCTTTGTCCAGGAGGGTGCCCCCTAACGCATGAGGGGGCAGCCCTGGCAACAGGGTCCAACAGGGTCCAATCTGATTATTATTATTATTATTATGGAATTTATATAGCGCCATCAAATTCCGCAGCGCTTTACAATGGGTGGACGAACAGACATGAAGTTATAACCAGACAAGTTGGACACACAGGAACAGAGAGGTTGAGGGCCCTGCTCAATGAGCTTACATGCTAGAGGGAGTGGGGTAAAATGACACAAAGGTAAGGATAGTATTATGCTATTGGTCTTTGTTTACCACCACGGTCCTGTGTAAGGACAGATGTAGCATAACCTGATTGTTCATTGCACCACAGTGTAAACGGCTTTCTGTAATCTGAAAGACCCAGTGCCGGAGCTGAGATGACAAGCAACTTAAGGGTGTAAAAAGCATTTTCTGCTGCATGGGTTAACTTAAAGACAATCATACAGGGGCTGCATATAGATTGCTGAAGAGTGTTTCTACTTTCCGTGAGATGTTTTGTGGCATGGGAAATACAATGTCCTAAGAAGATAACCTTTTCAACACATGCCTGCAGTTTTGCTTTTGTAGCTTTGCAACCTGTACATAGTGGGTGAGGTTTGTGCGCCCTGGGGCAATACTGTCCCCAAGTGTACTGCTTGTGTTTATATGTAAATGCAAATAAATACTGTCTGTCGGGATCCAGGAGGACAGAGAAAAATGCATTTGCCAAGTCAATAACAGTAAATACCTTAGAGGAAGGTGGTATCTGTGACAATAAGGTGTGTGGGTTGGGAACATTAGGGGCAATGAGTTCAGCTACAGCATTAATTGCCCTTAAATCATATACCATACTGTATACCATACTGTAGACTCACACTTAATTGGGTACAGTGGTGTGTTACAAGGGGAAGTGGTTTTGGCAATTCCAATTCATCTGTTTGCATGTTGCTTCTTCTAAGGTTATCTTCATGGGCATCACTATATTTAGCAATTATTCTAGCCCAAATGGGGCCAGCTTTTAGGATGACAATCAGTTTTAAATCCATCCAAGTAGCTTGAATGGTGGATAGAGACTGGACTACAGCTAATTAGTAGGATATGCTGACAAAGGCAAAGAATGATCTGCTAGGTCACTGAATGACACACCATGGTAAAGTTATAAATGTATATAACATGATGCTGTTAGTCACTAAGGTTACATATGCAGATATTCATGGGAGGCCTTGCAGGACCTACACACCATGGACCGTTGGGCAGCATTGGTGGGGAATCCCCTAGAATATGACACGATGCAGGATGGAAGAGGCACCCAATGTTACCCCACCGGTGTGACTTATAACCTAGCCCTATACCTAGGCCTGTGTGCACTATGCAATAAAAAGATGCAGCACAATACGACAATTTAAGAATTGTGCCAATAGCCACGTTAATGGAGGAATTCCTTCTCTCCAATCCCCCAGGTGTGGAAAACCCGCACAAGTTCTCTGAAGGAGACACCCTGTACATAGTTCACATACCCCTCCTAAGTTACACCCCCTCAATCCCGATACACCCATGGTCGGTCATGGAACTAAGGAAAACCCACAAAAAACGTAACCCAAGCCACAGCTTCCCTACCCACATAAACCATAGATCAATTCTCTTACACTACACTCTACAACACCACAATGGCGACAACTATGCAGCATCGTACAACATAGAGTCACAGAAGCCCCTCACGAGACAGAAGGATCAACACTGGTACATAAAACCATTACATATGCGGTTACAATGCATAACCTGTATACAGTATGAAAATACAGACCATTAATGTACGTGGCCTGAATATGCCACACAAAAGGAGACTACTCCTTGACGATGCAAAACGCACCAAAATAGATGTACTATGCGTACAAGAGACACATTTTGTACATAACAGGATACCCAGCTTTGCCAGCAGAGACTATCCCATACAATACCACTCGACATACTCCACTAAATCACGAGGTGTTTCTTTTTTTATACATAACTCAGTATCATTCGAACTCCTACGCCTCAAAAAAGACGCGCACGGCAGATACCTTATACTACACTGCAAACTCAATGACACACTGTACACCCTAGCGGGCGTGTACGGACCCAATAACAATCAGAGAAGTTTCCTGCACAAAGTCCTAAATAAACTCCTGACAACCCAACATCAGTCCACGATCCTATGTGGAGATTTAAATCACATAATGCAACCTAAATTAGACACCACATTGACAGATATGTCACCCAGGCTCAAACAACTACGCAAACAGGCCACAGCAATTTTAAAACTCCTAGCAGAATACAACCTATATGATACATGGAGGTCTCAACACCCTAAGTTTACGTTCTACTCATCAGTACATGGAACATATACCAGAATAGATTACATAATCACATCAGGGGACCTGCTACCAAACATAACACATAGCGAGACAGGAAACATTGTATGGTCAGACCATGCCCCAGTACACCTAACCTTGAGAGATAAATTTCATTTTCGTGGGACAACCCCGTGGCGCCTTAACGATACTCTCCTACACAACCCGGACTTTCGCACCAAACTCACAGAAGAGATGACTTCATACTTTACCAGAAATGAAACACCAGACACCTCTCCAGCCACAATACTGCAAGCTCATAAAGCGGTCATGAGAGGCACTCATTAACCAAGCATCCTACCTACACCGACAATCCAAGACAGAATACATTGATCTCTTGAGAACACTTAGGGATGAAACCGCCACACAAATACGGAACCCATCCCCTACAACACAACATAGACCAGCTAAAAGGGAAATTGAATGACATACAGCTGCGCACCACAGCCTTCATGACACATAAGCTAAAATTGAATACATACACCCAGGGCAACAGAGCAGGGAAGGCTCTGGCAGCACTCCTGAGACACAAAAGACAAAATGCAAAAATACAATACCTTATAAACCCACACGGGAACAAGTTATATAACCCACAGGCCATAAATGACATGATGGCAGATTATTACGACACACTGTACAACCTACGGAAAGACAGACCCACACACCAACCAACCGAAATGGACATCAATAATTTCCTGACCGAAGTTCAAATGCCACAACTCGCACTGACCAACCAAAAATTATTAGAAGAACCCATCGCCCAAAATGAAATTTCAAACACAATCAAAGCCCTCCCAAAAGGGAAATCACCAGGCCCAGATGGCTTTACAAACAGGGCCGGCCTTAGGGGTGTGCGAGCTGTGCGGCCGCACAGGGCGCCATGGAGCAGGGGGTGAATAGAGAGAGACATGGGGGGGGGGGGGGGAGAGTGCCACAGGGAAACTCTAGCCCTGGAGCTACGTGCTAGAGTTCACTCTCACCACTGCGACCACCAGGGATTCCTGGTGGTCCAAGTGGTGAGAGTGAACTCTAGCCCCATACAAACACTGCCCACACACACACACCATACACATTCACACACTGCCCCCCCATACACACACACACAGACCCCCATACACACATTGCCCTACACACACAGCCACCCATACACACATTGCCCCACGCACCCTACACACTGAATCTTTCACACACATTTCACCCCTCACACATTGCACCACTGCTCCTATACCCTACTACAGCCCCATATTCCAGCAGACCCCAGGTAAGTTGTCAAACTGTACTTAAACGGTTTGACTATTTACTCTGGGAGCGGGTCCCGGCACAACTGGCACCATACCCACTACACAGAGCAGTAGTGGTTATTGTGCACGGATTATTTCTTTAAATAATCTATTGGTTCCCCCTCCTGAGATCAGGCTCTGGATCCGCCACTGATTTTATATATATATATATATATATATATATATATATATATATACCTATAATATTTACACATATATTACTGTACATTTATATATGCATAATACACTAAGAAATGTCATTGATATGTACAATATGTAATAAGCAGATATTGGCCCAGTCTTGTTGCTAGGTACATACTCCAGCACAATAACATATTTAAAGTGAAGAGTGCACCCACAGAACCTCAAAATAACCAAGATAACGTAATGTTTTACAGTTGTGCCCTACATACATTCACCATTTCAGTCCCATTACCAAGCTTTCCTTAATATGTCATGGTAGTTGGACTGAAACATTGGTTATATGCAAAGGCACGTCTGCTTAAAATAAATCTGCACTCTTTTTTTTTATGCCTATATGTGCTAATAATTTAAATGTTGGACTAATAATTTTAATTTTAAGTTATCTTTTCTAACTCTGTATCGGCACACTGTGCTGGCGCGACGCATTATGGGGCTGGTAAATATTTTTTTTCCAGGGCTGCTTTTAATTCCCAGTCCGGCCCTGATGGGCCTTAACATAACCAACACATCTACAACGCAATCACGCATATAACTGGAGACGCGACCACTTGACCTTGTTAGGAATTGATCTCACGCCTACCACACAGACTATACAAGGCGAACTACACAAAACTACTTAACGCAATTAAACAACATCTACAAAGCTGGAAATGGAAGTATATCTCATGGACGGGCAGGATAGCGGCGGTAAAAATTATGGTTTTACCGAAACTGAAATATTTATTCAGAACACTCCAAATCCGGGTGCCAAAACAGTTTTTCATGGAAGACCCTTTAATACATGAGGAATGGGGGTACCAGATATAGCAAAATACTACACAGCAGCCATGATGAATACACTCATATTCACCTTCCACCACACAAAGCCGCAAATATGGAGTCAAATAGAAGCGGCACACACAGACGGGTTTCTGTTATCCACCTTAGCTTGGATACCTAAACACAAAAGACCGAAATATAAAGACATATGCCCCACTACGGCAGCATCACTCCAAACATGGGACAAATACTTCAGAAAACATTATCCCCAGCCTTACAGATCCAAGCACTCAAAATACTCGTTCCGGGGTTTGACTACGGGGTATGGAATAGGAATAGTGTCATACATCTCTCCCAACTACTGACAAATGGCCAGCTGACTAACTTTGCTGCCTTAACTAAAACATTTAACGTCTCATCAAGGGCCTTCTTCTCATACCTGCAGCTACAATCATGGGCGAGAAAACACATGAAAACAAATACAACACAAACTCAGAGCTACTCGCCAACTGAACTAGAAAGAATATGCATGACGCAAAAACCGCCCCAAAAGATGTTGTCACTCCTATATAAAATGCTTAAGAAATACGAACAAACAGAGAAACTAAGTTATATGAGGGCATGGGAAAAATAACTACACCAAACAATCCCCAGTGAGGTATGGTCCAAGACCTTAACTGCACACAAACACCTCACTCTGAATGCATCCCACATTGAAACTAGCAGGAAAGTGTTATACCGCTGGTATATGGTGCCGGCCAGGCTACACAAACTCGACCGTCGTAAGTCGGGGGCCTGCTCGAGATGTCAAGAAGAGCCGGGATCAATGGTCCACATCTAGTGGTCCTGCCTGGCACTCAAAGCCTTTTGGGAAGGCATTTCAAATGTCATAATGGCATCTACTGGCAACGCAGTACCACACACGCTAGAAACATACCTACTATTAGCAATACCACATAAGCTGCAAAAGGTTGACCAATATCTAACATACCACATCATCATTGCAGCGTTAACAACAATCAGTAGAGCATGGTTAAATAAAAACCCACCTAGTGTTGAGCAATGCATATACACAATAGATATCACCAAGAGATATGAAATGGAAGCAAAACGGTTGCGGACCGCAAATAAAACTTGGCCAACTGCATGCCAAAAATGGGAACAGTGGCGAAACATGAACCACTAACCAAATTAAAACCTACTATGTGGTAAAGATTACTAATAATTATACTCAAGTACATAACCGACCCCTCTCTCCTCCCCCACCCCCTACCCCCGTTTCTTACAAGTTTACAATTCCCTAGAAAACCTTTTACAATTTTTTTTAACTCAGAACCACCTAGCCACAAGACTGGGTGAGCGGACTGATAAATATGAACGCAGTTGCAGAGATGAACGGGTGACACTAGGTTATGTCTCCTCAAGGTGAAAAGACGACTGATATCACCTGGTTTCGTTTTGCTGTATAACATGACATGCTAATTGTACGACATAACTGCTGTAACTGTACAATACCTTAAAACTCAATAAAAATATTGAAGAAAAAAAAAGTAAGTGCTTACGTGCAAATACTCATAGGACAGTAATAGGAAGGGAGTGGAAGGGTGAAAGGAGTACAGATAAGACATAGGGATGAATGTCATATAACAGATAAGTTCTGAGAAAGAGAAAGAAAAGACTGATTTAGGAGAGACAGCTCAGGTGGGGGCTATCTGCTCCTGGAACTAGACATATATGGTCTTAAGTGTCATTTTAAGCATTAAGCATTTCCTGAGTTCAAGTTAGCCAATTTTAATATAGGATATCTAATATGACACCTATAAGCTTGAACCTTGGAATCAAAGTAAATTCTTTCACAGTAGTAATAGGTTACCTGTCCACATTGTATTGTATTTTTGTTGGTGAACACAGATCCTTGTCCCTGAGGAAGTCCTTTGTCAGGACGAAACACGTAGGGCTATTACTACACATGCTGTTTTTTACTGAGATGTAAGTGATTAACACTACTTTTACACACTTTATGTAATTTGCATTCCATTCTTTGCATTTCTCCTTCTAACATCTATGGTCCAACACATCTGAGGATACTGAGACTACATAACAGAAGAATCCATTGAAACCATTAATCTCATATTGAAGGTTTGAATTTGTCATACAAAGTGTGAGTGGCCAATTATGTCAGATATTGATTGTTAATCAACACATTTACGCAAGTTGTGCCTTTCTGTGTTTTTTTCCTAGCAGAACCACCCCTATTGTGTTATTTGTATATATGTTGGAAGATTGAAAAAGTTTTCAGGGTAGAGTTTTTCTGCACAAGGAAAGTTTGTTTTTAATTGATATTTGCTTCACTGATTTAGGGGTGTGATTGTCACATTGTATAGATATACATTCCCATATCTGAGATCTTCAAAGAGTTTCATCAGACCATTTTGGGGGATTTTTACCTTTTTTAGTCAAATTCGTTATGGGTGCTACTATGGACAAAAACCCCTTGATAAATAATTGATAGTATTCGAGAAGCTAATAAATCTTTGAACTGCTTTAAGACCATTAGGTAGTGGCCATTTGACTATGGAGACCAATTAACTGGGATCGATAGAGAATCCTGTCTCCGAGATTACATAACCCAGAAAAACAATTTCAGTTGGTCAAAAAGACATTTCTCTAACTTACAAAATAGATTATGTTGTAAAAGTCGAGACAATACTTTTTTAGCGTGTTTGTGATGTGTTTCTTTGTCCTTCGAGTATATTAGGATATCCAAAAAATGAAATAGGAGAGCGCAATCGTAAATAAATAGATAATATACAAAAAAATAAATCAAACAGACATTCCAGCAGCTAAACACAAAATAAAATTCCTTAAAAAATCTTACCAAAATAACTTTAAGAGCAGAGTGTCAGCGCTATGTATGAACGATATGCATTTAAGCAATCTCTAAAAGTGTGCAATATGTTCATGGCGTACTGGGAGGACATGCATGTATGGAGTGGTCATCCATGGGTTGCGAACCTGGTCCTTTATAGAAGGTACATAGATGATTGTTTCTTTATTTGGGAGGGGGAGGAAGAAGAGCTCTGCAATTTTTTACAACACATGAACAACAATACATACAACTTAACCTTTACTTCGAAGTATAGTTTAAGTAGTGTTGATTTTCTAGATTTGGTTCTGTATATAGAAGAACAGGAATTGAGGTCGAAAACTTTTTTTAAAGTAATAGATGTAAATAGCTTTATTTTAAGAACTAGCTGCCACCATACACCATGGCTGACAAACGTCCCATATGGACAATTTCAGCGAATAAAGAAGAACTGCACAGACCCCAAAACATGTGAACAACAGTTAGAGAGGGTTAAAACCCAATTCCTAGAGAAAGCATATGAACCAGAACTTCTAGAATTGGCACTTAATAAAGTCAAGACCTTGGAGAGAACCACCCTCCTTAATCCTTCGAAAGGGAACAAGAGTAGCACACAGAGTCTAGAGTGCCCTATTATTTTCAATTACAGCAGCCAAGCACACTTTTTAAGAAGAAGCATTAAAAAACAGTGGCATATTTTGCAGAAAGACCAAACTTTAGCCACTTTTTTACCTCGAGGTCCAAAAATTATCTTTAGGTGTGCACCGACGATTAAGAACCAGCTGGTGCACAGCTTTAGACAGGCGAAACCCAAATCACACTTTTTAAACACAGAAAAAGGTTTCTTCAAGTGTGGAAATTGCAATGTGTGTAAAATTACAGGCCCTCCCTATAAGGGAACTTCCAGTTTTGAATCTTCAATCACAAAAAAAAATCCTATAAAATAAAAGAGTGCATCACATGCCACTCCAAACAAGTCATTTATCTTGATCCGGGCTGTTTAACATTTTGTGGAATAGAGAAGGTTAATGTGCCATGGAGAGGGGGATAATTGGCAAAAAAACTAATTCACCAAGAAATGTCTTGGATTTTTAGTTTGAAAACCCTAGCTCCACAGGGCATGAATGTAGACCTGGAACTTGTTAACATCTTATATGTAACCCATGCACTGCAGAATTCAGATCAACGCAGTAAAAATGTTTCATTTTACATGTATCTGTTTCCCTTTGGGCTGTGGAGGGCTGGGAGTGATGGGTGTCTGGTGTGGGGAACTACTTTGGTCTATACCAGCTATGCGATTTTGTTTTATACCAAGTATGTAAGTTAGAAGCACTTGGAGACCATTCTTTATTTATGGTGCTTAGATCCAAATCTTTTAACAAGTTTTTTTGTGTCTTTTTAAGGTAAAATCTACAAAACAACTTCAGTGTATTCTATGGATGACATTTCCACTACTGCAACAAAAGATTAACCCTCCAAAGACTCCAACCCAGAACTTTTTGGACTCTTTTTGCAAGTTTAATAATATATTTTATGTTGTGTATAAGAAATACCACGGATTGAGGGTACATAGGTGGTTTATATTTATATTTACACCATTTACCTGAAACAAGTGTTTTTGCACACTTTTAGATATATTAGGATATCGTCAAGATACACTATCACACACTCTTGCTGGAAGTCACGTAATACATCATTAATGAGGTCTTGGAAGACAGCCGGTGTATTACATAATCCGAATGGCATAACCCTGTATTCGTAATGCCCATATCTGGCATTAAAGGCTGTCTTCCATTCATAATTTTTATGGATTCTAAAAAGATTGTAAGCAATTCTCCAGTCTTAGCCCCTCTCAGCCTGTCAAATAACTTAGTTATCAGGGGTATTGGCATAGGCGTGCGCAGCCTGTTGCATTAGGGTGTGCACCCTAAAGCACAAACACACGCCGCGTGTATATGTATTTTTATATACACATACACACACATAGATATATATATACATACATGCATACACACAAATACAAATATACATAGGTGCAGTGTGTGTGATTGTGAGCAGTGCAGAGTGTAAGGGGTGCAGTGTGTGTGATTGCGAGGGGTACAGTGTGTGTGTAATTGTGAAAGGTACAGTGTGTATGATTGTGAAGGGTACAATGTGTGTAATTGTAAGGGGGAACGTGTGTGTAATTGTGAGGGGTACAGTGTGTGTGATTGTGAGGGATGCAATGTGTGTGGGGTAAAGTGTGTATGATTGTGAGGGGTGCACTGTTGGAGGGGTGAGGGGTGCACGGTTGGAGGGGCAGTGACAGGAGGTAAGGGGTGGAGGGGCAGTGACAGGGGGTAGGGGGTGGAGGGGCAGCGACAGGGGGTAAGGGGGGTAGAGGGACAGGTGGTGGGGGGGTCGATGGGCAGTGACAGGAGGTAGCAGGGGTAGATGGTTAGTGACAGGGGTTGGGGTAGAGGGGCAGTGTAAGGGGTTAGGGGTAGTGACAGGGGTTAGGGGGTAGAGGGGCAGTAACAGGGGGCCTGGGTAAGTGGAGGGGCAGTGACAGGGGGTAAGGGGTAGTAACAGGGGTTGGGGGTAGAGGGGGAGTGACAGGGGTTGGGGGGTACTGACAGGGGTAAGGGGGGTAGAGGGGCAGTAACAGGGGGTGTGGGTGAGTGAAGGGGCAGTGACAGGGGGTAAGGGGGTAGTAACAGGGGTTGGGGTAGAGGGGGAGTGACAGGGGTTGGGGGTACTGACAGGGGTAAGGGGGGTAGAGGGGCAGTAACAGGGGGTGTGGGGGAGTGGAAGGGCAGTGGCAGGGGGTAGTGACAGGGGTTAAGGGGGTAGAGGGGCAGTGACAGGGGTTAGGGGGGTAGGAGGGTAGAGGGGCAGTAACAGGGGGTGTGGGGGAGTGGAGGGGAAGAGGCAGGGGGTAGGGGGTAGTGACATGGGTTAGGGGGGGTTGAGGGGCAGTGGCAGGGGGTAGTGACAGGGGTAAGGGGGGTAGAGGGGCAGTAACAGGAAGTGGAGGGTTTAGGGGGGTAGAGGGGCAGTGGCTAGGGGGGAGGGGAAGGGGGTAGGGGCAGTGACAGGGGGTTGGATGGGGGCAGTGAGTGACAGGGGGTACAAGGGGGTGGGGTGGGGGGCAGTGGGTAGAAGGGGGTGGGGGAGCAGTGAGTGACAGGAGGTAGAAGGGGGTTTCTAAATACCTGCCCTGGTGGTCCAGTGGGTGCCCTCTCTCTTCAGTCTGCAGCTCCGCCGTGAGTGAGCTGCAGACCACGTGGTGAGTCTCGCGATCTCCAGTCAGAGCGTTGCCGCGGCAATGCTCTGACAGGCTGGAGATCGCGAGACACCTCAGTCTGCAGCTCACTCCCGGCGGAGCTGCAGACTGAGGCCGGATCTCTGTCAGGGCAGACGGACAGGAGGGGCCTCTCACCCGGCGGCATTGTGGGCACGCTGCCGGGCCCCCTCCTGTGTCGGTTCGAGGACCCGACATGTCAGTCTGCCCAGAGGCAGTGCAGCACGGAGGTGTGATTAGGGTGTGCCCAGGCACACCCGGCACACCCCGTGCGCACGCCTTTGGGTATTGGATATGCATTATGTACAGTAATGGGTCTGAGGTCCCCTTCCTTTTTTGACACAAAGAAAAATCCTGCACCAGCATGTGAAGATTTCCTAATTAAACCTTTTTTTCAGGATTTCTTCAATATATTCCTGTAAGACCAGATTCTCTTCAGCAGAGAGAGGGTATACAGTACCTCTAGGGGGCATAGTTCCAGGAATCAAGTTAATGGCACAATCATATGGTCTATGAGGTGGCAATAATTCAGCTTTGCCTTTGTCAAAAGCTTATTTTACCGATAAATACTGTTAAGGTATTTTGACGGTCAAAGGGGATACTTCAGGTACATTAGTAAGACAAATGGGAAGTACTTTGGTGATACAACTTTCCAGACAATTCTTACTCATAGAAACAATTTCTCACACTTCACAGTTAATAGATGGGTTGTGTTTCCTTAGCCAGGGATATCCTAATACCATTGGGAAGGTAGAAGAAGTAATGTGTTGGAATACACAGACCTCCTTAAGCAACACACCCACTATTAGGATAACTGCACTGGATTCTTGCGTGGTCATGAGTACCTGGAAGGGTCGGCCGTCTATGGATTCAACGGCTTATGGCGTATTTCTTAACTTAGAAGGTAGAGAGTTAGTCTTTGCAAAATCATGGTCAATAAAGTTCTCCGCTGCACCAGAATCTATTAATGCCAAGGTATTAACCCTCTTATTGTCCCAAGTTAAGGCAATGTGAACTAGAAGTCAATGCTCCTTATGAGGACACAAAAGAATAACCCAAGACCTGTCCCCCTCGTGGACTTAGGTGTGAGAGTTTTCCGGCATTGTAGGGCAATTAAGGCGGAGATGACCCTTTTGTCCACAATAAAGACACAGGCCTTCCCTTCTTCTGTATTGTCTCTCTGCTTCACTTATTCTAGTCAACCCTACTTGCATAAGTTCTGGTAAAGCAAGTGCCATAGAGTTAGGCTTATTAAATACAGGTGCCATACAAATATAATTTCTTCTAGGTCTATTTCTAGTATTCTGTCTGTATCTTATGCGTTTGTCTATATGTGATATGTATATTATCATTTCCTCAAGGTTCTTTGGTATCTCTAGTAGCTCTTTCATCTAATATAGCACCAGAGAGACAGTTAAGGAACACATTGTTCCAAGCAATTTCTGAAGCTAGAGACCAAAATTCTAGAGCATAATCTACCAAGGTTCTGGTTCCTCTGAGCAGAGACCTGGCTGCATTGGCCTTCCTACCTGGTGGGTCAAAAGTACATCTAAGTGCTTCGATGAAAGCAACGTAATTATACAAGAGAGGGTTGTTATTTATTTATTTATATATTATAAGGGATTAGCCCATGTCAAAGCTCTATCTACCAAAAGCGTGGTAATAAATCCTACCTTGGCTCTATCGGTAGGATAGGAATGTGGCTGAAGCTCAAAGTGAATGCTTATTTGGTTTAAAAAAACCCGGCAAGCTTCCAGTGCTCCACCATAGCGTAGGGGTGGTGTGATATGGAACGAGGCCCCTACAGTAGCTACCTCAAGTCCCTCATATTGAGGAGTCACGGAGGGAGTACTTCTTTCATCTGGTACAGGGTTAGACCTGTTAATTAAGTTTCATAAATCACTAGCAATCTGGTCCATACGATGATCCATTTCTTGTAAACGGTTGTCGTATGGGCCTACCTGAGTATTTGCACCTGTTGGATCCATGTGGCCCTGTTGTATTGTCAGAAACGTTTGGGGATCCTACACGCAGAATGTAAATACTAGTAATGTATACCGGACCTTAGGATGGCCGGACTAATACTACACACACACACAAATAATAGTCAATAGCAAGCCGAGGTCAGGGGTACCAGAAATCAGGATCAATGATAATGCAATAGCTGAGGTCAAAGGAACACAGAAGGAGGAATAGTCAAACGAAGCCTAAGCCAGAATACAAGAATACCAATATGAGATACGCGCTCTTGGGTCTATCAAGAACCACAACACGGCAATGAGTCTCTCCCTGGTTTCTCTTTAAATACCGTGTTCAATTAGGTAGATAACCACGCCCCCAAATTTTCTCGTTCGAACACCTTGGCGGACCGTGGCGTTCTCAGTTCTTAGCCGTGTCATAAAAGGAGGCGGGGTTATCGCGTCTGTCGTGAGAATCACTGGGGACAAGCTGAGAGTTGGTAGTAGTGACCCCAACACAATGCAATGTGGCACCAGCCTGTGACAAGACGAATCACCGACCTCCCCCTGGCTCATTGAACTTCAACGAAACCACAAACTTAAGTGCTCTCCCTGTGGTCGCCGTTCATGTAACCAAACATTTGTTAGTGTGTCTGTTAGTGAGTCTGTTTGGTGTCTGTTAGTGAGTGTGCCTTTGTTAGTGAGAGTGTATGTTTTGTAAGTGAGTGTGTATGTGTGTCTGTCTGTCAGTGAGTGTGTATGTATGTCTGTCACTGAGTGTGTGTCTGTCAGTAAATGTGTGTGTCTGTTAGCTAGTGTGGAAGCATCTGTTCGTGAGAGTGTGTGTGGTTAAAACCCCTTCAGCACTTACCGTTCTCCAGCGCCGGGCTCCCTTGGCGCTGGGGATCTCTCCACCCCGATCCACATCTCAGCTCCGAATGCACACTCAATGCTTTCCTATGAAAGTCCTGCGTCTTCTCATTGTGATTTTCACAGTGAGAATCGCGGAAGCACCTCTAGCGGCTGTCAGTGAGACCGCTACTAGAGGCTGGATAAACCCTCAGTGAAACATAGCCTCTCTGAAACGGCTATGTTTTCAGCTGCAGGGTTAAAACTAGAGGGACCTGGCACCCAGACCACTTCATTGAGCTGAAGTGATCTTAGTGCCTATAGTGGTCTTTAAGTGTATGTGTATCTGCATGCACTGGTGTATATACAGCGGTCACAGGAGTTGCAGCCCTGCGAACAGGTGCCCGCGCCATGTGTTGCAGACCTGTCCCGCGCAGAAAAAGCGCTGGGGGGCGGGGGGCCCATGGATACATTTTCACACCGGGGCCCCATGGATCATGTGTACGCCACTGCTCTGTGTTATAGTGTTTTTCATGGTTTTCTCCAAGTCTTATCATACATGGCATCATATATATCATATTACGTCTCTGCAATATTTGACTAATGTCTTCTTGAAATATCTTACTGTACTCACGTTCTCTGTACCAAATCAATGATAAAACAACTGTTAAAAAAAAATTCATAAAGTTTTAACCTATGTTTTACAAAAAGATATTTACAAGATCATTTTCGACCTATCATGTTCATAATGCAATAGGCGAGTTTCCGTAGCAGTTTTTAAGTGATTAAATCGCTAACCATCTGGACAGAACAGTGTGATGTCAGCCTTAACACAGAAACTGAAAATTATGCATGCTTGGCAGAACAAGAAGACTTGGCATTCTACTGCGATATCATTACATTTCAATATCTGCTCTGCATTTCTTTATGTATCCTAGTGGTAGATATTTAGTTGAAGTACTGATGATATTATTATAAGTTTGTTATGTATTAGAAATTAATTTCAGAGTTCCACTCTACTGCACTTCCTGTGGTACATTAGATACTGCATGCTGTAAGGTAGCACTAATGGCACCTGAGGCCTTTCATTTCACTCTTTTTCCTTTAGATGCCAGCTGGAGTCTAGTTTAAAAATAGGGTTTCAACGACAGACTAATGAATTGCAAGCAGTAAGTATATTCTGCAGAACTGAGCTCATTATTTATTTGTTAATGGATGAGCAATACCATGATACAAATTTAATGGAGAGAACAAAATTATATTATTCAAAATGTAAGTATAAAATGATGGTCTGATAATAATAAGGCAAACAAAATATACAATGTTGTTAATTTTGACATGATAAATAGGGTGCGTAACTTAAATCAATTCTGCAGGTAGGAAATATATTTCAAAATTAGAATTTAAAGAGAACGTAGGAAGCTAATTATGTCCAAGGAAATCGTAGGGCAGCGAAGGGGGTTAACCCTGACTTAGAATTGTGAAAAAAAACAAAAAAACACTTTCCTAAACTAAGGATAGCTCAAAACATAACTTTTAATAATAATAAATCAAATAAATTATAGTACTAATAGGTACACACACAAACTAAAACATGTGAACAAAAGAATAATGTGAGGGAATGTGGAAAAAATAATATTAAAGTCAGTAATCACATATAAAAAACCTATATATGAAGGATGCACTAAGTAATGAGTATAGTCTTATAAACTTGTTAGATCCCAGGCTATGTAACCTTGGGGAGGATACTGTTGCAATAAATGTCTAAATAGTTGTGACAGGGGGTCTTGGCTAACCGCCGAGCAAGATGGCTCCGGCATATGGGCTCTACAAAACCAAAGAATTGAGAAGCTAAACCTCTATTTAACACTCCCAAAATGACTCATGTCTCACAGCAAACATAGGAAGATGGCGTCTAAAGATGCCAATCTAAAGTTTTTTTTGGCCAAAAACCTGGTCCGCTTCACAAGATGGCACAAAACTCTACAAACCTCAAGTCATAGCTGATGAATTGGCACAATGTTATGCAACATTATATAACTTAAAAGAGGATGCTATCCTGTACCAACCCACGGACATGGACATAGATAGATTTTTAGCAAGAATTACAATGCTTTCCCAAACCCAAAAAGACAGTCTTCAAGCTCCAATAACAGAACACAAATAGTTAACACAATACTGGCACTCCCTCCAAGGAAGTCGCCAGGACCAGATGGTTTCCCCAATATACATTATAAAACGTACGCAATCACATTAGCTCCAAAACTCTTAAAAACCTACACGACTATGCTCACGCAGGAGACTACACCAAACAAAGGGCAAAACCTGCGCCCAATCTCCCTATTAAACACCAACATAAAAATATTTGCAAAAATAGGCTGTCTTTTATACTCCCTATGATCATTCATGATGACCAAGTCGGTTTTGTGAGGAGTAGAAGCCCCACTGAAGCCCCACTGCACCCCAGGGACAGGTCCACGCCAGCTCTCCATGTAGGGGTGGATCGTGGGTGAGTTCCCCACACGTTTTTCCCCAGGACTTGACCCCTAATATTAGTAAATAAAAATAAGATTAGCAAACCACCTAAATAAATGACTGTTCATACAGGATATAGTATACACTACAATACTATCACTGAACTGCTAATGATGAGGCATAATGGCTAAAGTGGTACTTGAATATATGATGTATACAGTGCTGTAAAAGAGACGTGACAAGTTCAGGTTTCTAGTGTGAATTTACATGGATGGTTTTAATGGGTCTGTATTCTATTTTGAAATATGTTAGCAGGCTGCTTTTTCCAACTACCCCAAAAAGCATACTATTTCTTAAAGAAGACACCTGAGGGTATTTCAAAAGGCATATTTTGAACCTTAGCGTGGGATAATTTTTCCGCTAGCTTGTATCAAGTGTAGTGGTAATAAGCATATATTTTTCTGCCTTTTTGACACACACAGCAAGTTTGTACTGTATATTTTGCAAACCTTATGTGTGCTACGGGTCTATAATACTTCATATGTTGCTCAGTTATGTCGTCTGAGCACAGCAATACCCCCATATGTACCTTTGCCAGGTATATGTGGACATTGAAGGGGCACATTTGAGACACAGCCATTTAAGTTTTTTTCAAACTTAGAATTTTTACGCTGTGTCCATACCCCACTTTGGAGTTTTTTTAGTAGGTTAGTTATTCCAACTACCCCATAAAGGCATACCATTTCTTAAAGAAGACACCCTAGAGTATTTCAAAAGACATATTTTGAACCTTAGCATGAAATCATTTTTCCGCTAGCTTGTACCATGTGTAGTGGTAATAAGCATTTTTTTCTGCCTTTTTGACACACATAGTGAGTTTGTACTGTGTATTTTGCAATCCTTATGTGTGCTACGGCTATATAGTACTTCCTATCTTGCTCAGCTATGTCGGCTGAGCACAGAAATACCCCCATATTTTGAAGAAGACATATTTTGAACCCTAGCGTGAAATAATTTTTCCGCTAGCTAATACCAACTGTAGTGGTAATAATTATTTGTTATGCCTTTATAAAACACACACGAGTTTGTAATATATATTTTGCAAACCGTAAGTGTGCTACAGCAGTATAATACATCATATGTTGCTCAGCTATGTCTTCTGAGTACAGCAATACCCCCGTATACCTTTACCAGTTATATTACAACATTGAAGGGGCACATTTGAGACACAGCCATTTAAGTTTGAATTTTTACGCTGGGCCCATGCCCCATTTTTCAAATAGGTTGTATTTTCCAATTACTTCACAAAGCCATACCATTTCCTAAAAAAGACACCTCAGGGTGTTTCAAAAGGCATATTTTAAACCTTAGCGTGGTATAATTTTTTTTAGCTAGCCTGTACCAAGTGTAGTGGTAATACACATTTTTTCCCTTTTTAAAACATTTTTTTTTACTTTTTAACCCCTTAAGGACACATGACATGTGTGACATGTCATGATTCCCTTTTATTCCAGAAGTCTGGTCCTTAAGGGGTTAAACTTTTTTTTTACTTTTAAAAAGTTTTTTTTAGCTTGTAATAACTTATTTTACTATTTTAAAACTTTGTTTAGACTTTTCAAAAGTTTTTTTTCACTTTTTAATTCTTTACTGTTAACCCCTAATTAGCCTAACGGTAAATCCCCCAATTTCCCCACTAACTTCTACCCACCCTAGCTAAATAAATAAATATTTTGGAAATATCTAAGTAACTAAATCAATTTAACCCCTGAGGATTAAAAAAAAAAAAAGTTAACCCCCAGGGGTTAAAAGAAATAAAAAATCAGATCACGTGTATTTCGATCACTGCAGACAGTGGTCAAAGGGCAGGGAAGTGGTTACATTTTATTTGAGAGAGGTGGGGGGGGGGTGGGTTTTTTTTACTAACACTTTTTTTTTTACAGTCAGAGACAGATCAGCAACTATCTGTCTCTCTGCACTTCACAGCTCACACGAAGCTGCAGATCAGGTTTCACTGCAGCACGTTTGATCGCTCTGACTCCCAGTCACATGGGCTGTGAAAGTGAAACTGCCCATAGTAGTGTGCCTCCGACACGGAGACACACTACAAGAACATTAACCCCACGATTGCCGCGATTATGGCAATCTGGGGTTAATTTTAGTTTTGGACAGAAATTTTCCGCCCTGGGTCCTTAAGGGGAGTGCAGCAATGATGGAAAATTTCCTTCAGGGGCTAAAAGGATGGCACGCCCAAATGTGCTGAATACAAACGATGGCTAGTGACATTAAGAAATAGCTAAAGTGTGTCGGATGAAACAATTCAGTAACAATAAAATGAAAGAAACCGTAAATAGAGACAAGCACTTTCACAGAGACTTCACACCAGGGGGACACAAAAGTGAGAGGATGCAGCTTGGAAGTATTGAAACAGTACAGTAGTAACTAAGTGAATCTCTGTAAAAGGATACAATTGTAGCAAATCCCAATACAAATATATTGAAACATCAGCCTCATAAGGCTTCTCCTGAACCTACTGCATGAATATTGTATTATTTTGAAGTGAGATACAAACAATAATAGATAAAAGGTTCTAGCACCCTGAGAAAAGCATGCTTTATTCTACCGGCCAATCTGCTTTAAGTTGCTCATCAAGATACCTATAGAAAACCCCACTTCAAAGAGATACCTAATATTGTGTTATATAATATTGTAATACAGAGAGTGTTAATGAGGAGTAAAACATTCCATTATCCCTCTACAGCTTATATAAATACGTAGATAATGAACAAAAGAGTACATAGTTACATAGTTACATAGCTGAAAAGAGACTTGCATCCATCAAGTTCAGCCTTCCTCACATATGTTTTTGCTGTTGATCCAAAAGAAGGCAAAACAAAACAGTCTGAAGTGCTTCCAATTTTGCAACAAACTAGGAAAAAATTCCTCCTTGACCCCAAAATAGCTAACCAAATAATGGTTTGTACTGGCCCCGAATATATTTGTACTGTATAATGTTATCATATCCCCTCTGAGGTGCCGTTTTTCCAAACTAAAGAGATTTAAATGTTTTAACCTTTCTTCATAACTAAAATGCTCCATTCCTTTTATCAATCTTGTAACTCGTCTCGGCACCCTTTCCAGTGCCATGATATCCTTTTTTAGAGCACGTGCCAAAAATTGCACAGCTTATGCAAGGTGTGGTCTTACCAGGGATTTATAAAGAGGCAAAATTATATTTTCATTAGGAGAATTTATGCCCCTATTTATACATGACAAAACCTTACTGGCCTTAGCAACTGCAGATTGACATTGCATATTGCTGTCTATTTGTTGTCTATAACAATTCCCAAATCCTTTTCGTGTGTGGTTATCCCTAATTCACTACCATTTTGGGTGTAAGTTGCTTGTGCATTCTTGACCCCGAAATGCATAACTTTGCATTTCTCTACATTAAATTTCATCTGCCATTTTAGTGCCCAGTCCCCCAATCTATCCAAGTCCCTCTGCAGCAAAACAATATCCTGCTCACATTTTATTACTTTACAAAGTTTTGTGTCATCTGCAAACAGTGAAACATGACTTTCAAGGGAAACCACTTACGTCCAGCCTGAAAATGTACCATTAATGACTTGTTGTACTCTATCCTTAAGCCAATGTTCTACCCAAGAACAAGAATAATCATCTAGACCAATTTCTTTTAGTTTGAAGACTATTAGACTAACCTATTGTGAGGAACCGTATCAAATGCCTTGGTAAAATCCAAGTAGATTACATCCACTGCAACACCCTGATCCATACTTCTAATTACTTCTTGGTACAATGTAATTAGGTTAGTTTGACATGACGTATGTTTCATAAAACCTTGCTGATTATTGCTAATAACAAAGTTCTTCCCAATGAATTCCTGAATATTATCCCTTAATAGTAGAGTTGAGCGGACACCTGGATGTTCGGATCCGGCGAGTTCGGCCGAATTTTGAAAAAAAGTCCGCGTTCGGGATCGAACTTGACCCCGAATTTGACCCCGAACCCCACTGAAGTCAATGGGGACACGAACTTTTGGGCACAAAAATGCCTCTAAAAAAGTCATAGAAAGGGCTAGAGGGCTGCAAAAGTAAGTAAAATGGGGGTAAGAGTAGGACAAGTGCCCTGGAAACAAATGTGGATAGGGAAATCACTTAAAATAACAAAATACATAAAAAATAAAAATACAACTGAGCCATAAAATAGCACTAGATGGAATCTTTGATTTTAGCTTTGGAAGAACATAAATCAAAATCTAAAGCATGGTTGTCAGGAGGATCACCAGAATTATCCATTTGAGAGAGGGTTGGAGTGAAGGGTATTCTCTTTCATTGTTCAAACTGAGCTCAACTCCTGATGCATGGAGAAAAGGCCTTCACAAGCCTCTGCTATTGTGTACATAGTATATACTACGTGACACATAGGTTGAGAAGGCGTTGTTGTTTTTGTTGTTGTTGTTTTTTTTAATTGGGGTAGCCCCCAAAATATTGGGCCATATAAAAAAAAGAAACATTTGCGGCCTGCGGTGCATTTCTTGCAGTCCTGATGCATGGAGAAATGCTCAACTCCTGATGCATGGAGAAAAGGCATTCACAAGCCTCTGCTATTGTGTACATAGTTTATACTAAGTGACCCATAGGTTGAGGAGGCGGTGACCGTGGCTGGGTAGGTGGAAGCGGCGGAGGAGGAGGAGGAGGTAGCCAACACTGTTTATTTGTTTTTTGTTTTTTTGTTTTTTTAACTGGGGTAGCCCCCAAAATATTGGGACATATAAAAAAAGAAACATTTGCGGCCTGCGGTGCATTTCTTGCAGTCCAATAACGCCATCAGGTTTTTAAAACTGTCTGTCTCCACCAGACAGAATGACAGCATTTCAAAGGCCACACATTTTTTAAATGCTGGCATTCAGGGACAGGGATCGCGGGTGGCTAGGGGGGTACTTCCTCTTTCTCTCTAGTGTTTGGGAGATAGACAGCTGAATGCTTCCATGGGACAGTGTGGAGATGCTGGACAAATTGTGTACTTGGCCTATGCTGGTGCAGGAACCCACCCTCTGAGCTACTTGTGAATGACTGGCCTGATAACCGTGGAAATGACCCCTCTTCCTGTGCCACATCCTCTTCCATCATCACCCGAAGCGCTATTTCAAGGAGGCGGGATAGTAAGGCTGAGAACGGTGTCATCGGCACTGGCCATGTTGGTGGAGTACTCGAAACAGTGCAACATGGCACACAGGTCTCGCATGGAGACCCACTCATTGGTGGTGAAGTGGTGCTGTTCTGCAGAGTGACTGACCTGTGCGTGCTGCAGCTGAAACTCCACTATCGCCTGCTGCTGCTCGCACAGTCTCTCCAGCATGTGCAAGGTACAGTACCACCTTGTGTCGCATATGAGGCGGTGAGTGGGAAGGCTGAAGTTACGCTGCAGCACAGACAGGCGAGCAGCAGTAGGGTGAGAATGTCGAAAGCGCGCACAGCGCGCACAGACTTTCTGCACCAGCTCTGATATATATGGGTAGTTTTTCAGGAATTTCTGCCCCACCAAATGCAGCACATGCACCATCATTCACTCTGTTTCAGTGTTCATGCAGGCAGCTCCTCAAGGCTTCTGCCCTTTCTTGCAGCATATTGGCCAATTGGGCGAAACGCGTCATCACGTTGTTACGTCATCACGCTACCACGTGACCAGACGGAGCTCCGAATTCCAGGAAGTGAAGCCTGCAGCCTACAGTGCCGGAAATCTGTTGAGATTGGTGACAAAGACTGTTCATATAGCACAAATAGGGCTACTGGACTTCTGTGTGGATGGAGATTATTGTTTTTTACTTCAAGAAATAAAGGTTCTTTTTTTGTCTGTGATGCAGCCGGCGACCTGCTGATTTCATCTTTGAGTCCTGATCTGTGGACTACAAGCTGGATAAGTTAGAGCAGACTTTCACTGCTCTCCTTTTGTGAGTCATATTCTATTTATTTTCCTAATATTATTCATTATACAGTATTATACTATGTTCTTTCTTCTGTTTTTTTGTATGTACCACAAGTCTGGCAAGCCGACCTATAAGCCATTTCCCTGCAGTTATAAAATGTTGAAGGTCATTTGCGGACTTAGGGCCGTGATAAGACACTGCCACCATGTCTCAACTCTTGATGTGTAATGTTGCCCCACCGATCGTGCCAGGGTCACCCGGCAATGTGGTCTTGCAGGCAGATCTTCAATCTCAAGGAATGCGCCTAAGTCCACCACCAAATCGCAATAGAACTTTCGTTCCCTCCTGGCCTACCTGGTGAGATGTCTCATACAAGAATACATTTCTAATGCAGTCAAGAGTGTGGTCAAACTAGCCGTATCCTAAGTGATCCCAATATTCCAAGTGGACTGTGTAATCCTCGGATGCGGTAGAGGAAAGACTCCAAAAGGACGCCCATTCAGGGTTCCGAAATGAACTTGTGTGGAGGAACGGTGGTCGACTATTCTGGGAATAGTGAATCCCATAAATATTCAAAGGGATGGGAAGTGCAAACCGGAGAGCAGTTTCCATCCAGTTATGTCCTTGTCTAAGCGTGAAAGATATCTGTGTAAGAGTCGGGGCACACCAGGTACCCCCATAAAGTCTCGTAGGTCTCCTTGACGGTAGTTGAAAAGTAGGTTAGCGCGAATCCAAAAACAAAACGGCTCCCGTGAGGGATAAATAGAGTATAGACGGAGGACCCACCATCTCCGAACCCTGTTCACCAGGTATGCGTACCGAGGAGATGGGGCAGTCCTGCCAACTTATCACAAGATCGTAATGACCGGGGAACTCAAGACAAACGGGGTTTCCGGTCTTACCATGTGATCCACGCGAACGGTTTACCTTCAGACCGCGTAATAGGCCTTCCTTAATCTTGTTATTCGAGCAAGGCAGTGCCCGTTTGCTCCATGAAGGTCTCTGTATCTCCTGTCATCTAAATATGGGATAAACTGTCTGCGCAGTTGTACGTAATGGTCTGGATATCCAAAACAGAAAGCAATCCTCTGTTTTATATGGTGCAGAATATACCAAAACCTGCACTCACGCAATACCTGAGGTCCATCCGTTAGCCGTACCATCTCCAGGAGTGTGTGTAGATAAGTGGGAGTCTCCCCCGTTATACCTCTGTGAGAATGTCTCACGTGTGTTACAGCATTCCGGATCTAGTAGATCCACTACAGGAGATAGAATAGAGGGATCCAGTCTAAATATGTATATCTTGCATGACCAGGCAGTCCTCTATAACGAAATCAGTAGCACGGACGTCAGATCTAATTGAATGCAGGAGGGATGCCCCTCCATATAGTCACAGATGTCTTGCACAAGTACAAGCCAGTGTGATGAACAAATGGCCGGCACTGTAGAGCGTCGAGTGTATGAGAGAGCCGCCCTCTCTACTAATATGATTGAATATTGTGTTAGCGTCCGTCTGATAGCCTGAGCGGGCCGTACCCGTAAATATCCAAACAGTAGAGTCTATATCCGTGACCGGTTCTCTCTATGAGAATGCGTCCTCTAAACATGTCCTCTGTATCCAGCTCAGTATCTGGCTGAGGTTGAGGGAGGGCTGCACCCTCTAATAACAAATCAGTGTCCGGTTCCGTATCTGAGAGTGGTTCGCTCTCTGTTCCTGAAGATAAAATATTCTCGGATCGAGGTGATGGAGGGCCGCACCCTCCTGTGATCCAAACTAGAGTCCCTAGAGACTCAGGGTGACCAACTGCAGGGTACACCAATTACTAATGTAAGCATAAGGCTGAGGGCAATCTTCGGAAACAACGATGGAAAACTACCAACTGACCGTCCGGATCCCGTGCGTGCGGGGTCCAGGATGACCGTTGGTAGTCTGAGTAAAGCTGGAGACGTTCTCTGCAATCCATGAGCACCCGGGAGGTCGGAGGAGGTCAAGTGAGGCCTCTCGACGACCCGAGCGAAAGGAAAAGGAAGTCACGAAAACAGATAAACGACAATAACGTATATAAGAGTAATAACGCAAATTCTATCTCAGCTAGAAGGCAAATAGCAGGCCGGAAGGTAAGACAAGTAAGCCCCACTGAACAGGGCCAGGAGCTAACCTTATGCAGGAATAACTACCGATACCTATATGGATACCGGGAGGCAGATACGGAGTAGTTGTAAAGACAAGGAAAACACTGCGTTCTCCTGTAGGTGTCTGAGTACCGGACCTTGCCTGTGCGAAACTCTCCTTGGAGATGTGCCGCCGCCGGTCTGGCATAAACCATGGATGTGTGTCCGGGGTCTTCATAAGAAACCTTGCCCTTCAGGCATGAGGTTTAGGGCCTTCACCCTTCCCACCATATTCAGATGGCCGTATACTGGTGTCCTCTTGCATAGTATGGCAATGGTGCTTGCCTGGACACCTGTCTATTTCCATGTCACTTGTGGGCACTGGCCTTTCCTCAGTGATATTTACCCAGGCCTGCGGCCAAATGGGGTTCGGCACCAATAGAGCAGGCCCGTCAGAAGGGCACAGGCCCAGCAGGCCAAACGAATGGACACGGAATAGTTGGCCAATCAATGGAGCACAGGCATAGCAGGCCTCTTTAATGAGCACAGACATAGCAGGCCGTATTAATGGGCACAGACATAGCAGGCCGTATTAATGGGCACAGACATAGCAGGCCGTATTAATGGGCACAGACATAGCAGGCCGTTCTAATGGACACAGACATAGCAGGCCGTTCTAGTGGGCACAGACATAGCAGGCCGTTCTAATGGGCACAGACATAGCAGGCCAATCAATGGGGCACAGACATAGCAGGCCAATCAATGGGGCACAGACATAGCAGGCCAATCCTGAGTTGTGTATTATTATTATATTATTATTATGTTATTTATATATAGCGCCATCCAATTCCGCAGTGCGTACAATGGGTATTGAATGAGTAATGGGGACCTCTGAGTTTAGGTAGAGGTCCCTAAAGAAATTGTAGATCCTCAGATCATCCTGTGACATAGGACCCCTAGACACCAACCCTTTTAGACAGCGTAATGCCGTGGGAATAACCTGAACCGGGACTGGCAGTCCCTAAATGCCCAGCAGGCAAATAGTGGTATTCCAGCTGTATCGGGTATGAGCAGAAGTTGTTCTAGTGACTATCATGTCCATGAATGTAAGATACACTGAGCAATACTCTCCTTAAACTCTCCTTAAACAGATATGTTGGAAATTTCTTATCATTATTATAGATTACCATCCTCATTCCACCTGAAGGGTATTGTAACCATGGACACTTCCAGGAGTAGGGCTAACGATAGCCAACCCAATGAATTCCCCCGAGAATCTGATAAAATTGTATAGTATCAGCGTAGACTCCCTTTCCAGTTTGAGTCAGAGCCAGGTCTGTTAGCGATATATATATGCCATGGACAGAGAATTCATACCAGAGTAGTCTCATTTGAGACCTCCTAGCTGGACCAGAAAGAATATATACTGAGAAGCACATGAATCCTAGAGCTAACTGGCACTGTATACACCCTGTACAGAGCCTGTACAACCGAGTTCATATATACCTCTAACTCACAGTAATCTGTGATATACCCTGTCAGTAGAACTCACAGAAATCTGTGATATACACTGTCCGCAAAACTCACAGCAACCTGTGATATACACTGACAGCAAAATCACAGCAATCTGTGATATATACTGTCAGCAAAGACTCACAGCAATTTGTGATATACACTGTCAGTAAAACACACAGCAATCTGTGATATACACCGCCAGCAAAACACACAGCAATCTGTGATATGCACTGTCAGTAAAACACACAGCAATCTGTGATATACACTGTCAGCAAAGCGCACAGCAATCTGTGATATACACTGTCAGTAAAGCGCACAGCAAACTGTGATATACACTGTCAGTAAAACACACAGCAACCTGTGATATACACTGTCAGTAAAGCGCACAGCAAACTGTGATATACCCTGCCAGTAAAGCGCACAGCAAACTGTGATATACACTGTCAGTAAAACACACAGCAATCTTAGATATATTTGCCAATAAAACACACAGCAATGTAGATATAATATGCCATAGAAACTCAAAAATCGGATATGTAAAATGCCATCTGTGAGATATACTGTAATAAAAACTTATAGACACATCTGTAGAAAACGATGTCAAACCTGTAGAAATCCGCCGGGGGATCCCAGCAGGGCAACATGAGCCTAGATCCGACCACCGTGGTCGGAGGAGGGACCGCGAGTAGGTGCACTCTCCTTCACCCGGTCAGCCGCCCGCGGCTCTTAGAAGAAGTTGAGCGCGGCGGGCGGCCACGTGGTGAGCAGGGTGGCCACGTGGGTGAGCGGAGCGGCCGCCGGGCTATTCGCGTCCGACCGCGAGTACGTCGGTTGCCGGAAGAGTCACAAAGGGGTCGGGGAAATCAGGAGGCAGCCAGAGGCTAGTCTCCTGAAACCCCGATCTAGCCCGCGGAGCAATGGTGGGACAAGGAGAGTGGGGGCAGGGAGGGGGGGGGGGATGGTATGACAGAAAATGAATCCCCAAGAACTCCCCTAAAACCACCACCTAAAAGGGAAAAGTATCCCCAAGGAAACAGGGGAAGCATAAGAGTCTAAAGGTAGGAATCCCAAACAACAGTAATAAATAAATATCTAAACACAAGACACATAACATACATAGCAGTAAGTAATAAATGATGCATGGGGAGGGGAATTTTATAGTACCTAACTTTTTTCTGATTGGTTGTTTTTTCTGTGCTGCTGTGGAGTTCTAGTAAAGAGAGACATAAGCAAATACGAAGCCTCCTGTCATGTTATAAAATTTCAGGAAGTATTACTTTACAGAGAGGGTAGTGGACGCATGGAATAGCCTTCCAGCTGAAGTGGTAGATGTTAAGCATACGTGGGATAGGTACAAGGCTATCCTACACTTAAGATAAGGCCAGGGACTAATTAAAAGTATTTTGAAAATTGGGCAAACTAGATGGGCTGAATTATTCTTATATTTCTGTGTACATTTATAGTTCTTATCTGCTGTCACATTCTGTGTTTCTAAGTTTCTATACACACACTTACAGGTAGACCGTTACACACACACACACACACACACACATACCCACAGTTACAGGCAGACCGTTACACACACAAACAGTTTCCGGCAGACAGTTACACACACACACACACACATGCATACACACAGTTTCAGGCAGACCGTTACACACACACACACACGTACACACAGTTACAGGCAGACCATTACACAGACACACATACACACAGTTAAGGGGCAGACCGTTACACACACACACACACACAGTTAAGGGAAGACAATTAAACACACACATAAACACAGTTACAGGCAGATTGTTACAGACACACATACACACAGTTACAGGCAGACCATTACACACACACACACACACACATGCAAAAAGTTACAGGAAGACATGTACACAGACACACACACATACAGACAGTTACAGGCAGACAGTTACACACACACATACACACAGTTACAGGCAGACCGTTAAACACATACACACAGTTATAAGCCAGTTCAGCTGGTAATTGCTGGTCTCTGCGTGTGTGAGCTGTGCCGGCCACCCAGCACCCCAGCTGCCATGGGGCACTGTGCGCTGCACAGCTCACACAGCCTCCAGACCAGGGTCATGACACCACCCTACCTGGTTGGACCCAGGGACCATCCTCCCTGCCCCCCACTGAACCTCTTAGTACGCCACTGACCGGAAGGCCTTCAGTGCACCAGGAACCCACTGAACCACCAGTGAATCCATCAGAGAAACAGGGAATGTATTTTGCCCCCTTCCTGCCCAGGAGGTAAGAAGGAGGGAGCAAAATATTGTATTAAAAAAAATGACACTGCTTGATGGTAATAGCTCCAACCAGTGTCAAGCAGTATCAGGCAGATGTAAAATACTGAGACTGAGATACTTTCCTTAAAATTACAACACAGTCAATAGGAATATTTTATAAAGATTCTATCTTTAAGAAACACTCATATTGCGGGGGGATGACAGTGCTGCTTTAAGTATTCTTTTTATAGTTAAACTAAAATGGTGACAGGAAAAATAGAAGAAAGAATTTTATTGTCATTCAAACAAATTAAATATTGCAAATAAAGACTACAGTTTACCCCAGAGTACTATTAACATTAGGATCTCTAAGCTCTTATTGTCAAATAACATTCATTATGAAAATCTCATAATCAGAATCTAATATGGAAACAAATATGACTGGGAAATTGTCCTAGAGTTTCTAATACAATAGCCTCTTGTGGCTAATTAGAGCTACCATTGTAATTTAACAGCTATATATATTTGCCACACACTTTAAAACAGTATGAAATCTCCACAGAAAGAATATGCTGTTACTAATGATGCGAGTGATCTAAATATCTAAAAAAAATATCTTAAAGCATTTAGCAATCTGTTTAATTAACTCTAAGTAGAAATGTGGGTTTTCAAACAGAATGGTGACCCCTTGCACTGGAATTTGCTTACTTTGTTTTCAGCTGGTATATATAATTATATACATAGTAAATGTGTGCTAATTTTAAATTTTGTTATATTACTGATATCTAAAATTAGACAGTAACACTTTTGTTCTTGCCCCCACTGTAAAGTTCGGGTTCCTACCGAACATTATGTTTTTTTGGACCCCGGACCCGAACACGGACATATCACTGTATGTTCGGGTTGGAATTTGGTGTTCGGCGATTTAATGGCGCGTTTTCAAAGGCTGCAGGGCAGCCAATCAACAAGCATTTGACTTGTGTGCTCTTAGAAGCCATCACAGCCATGCCTACTAATTGCATGGCTGTGATTGGCCAGTACAGCATGTGACCCAGCCTCTATATATAAACTGGAGTCGCGTAGCGCCGCATGCACATGCGGTCTTAGTGTAGGGAGAGGATACTGCCATTGAGGGAAAGCTTAGGAAAGAATTCTGCAAACTAGTACATTAGTGGGGTGCACTTCATATCTGAGAGTCAAATAGAAGCGTCAAATACCGCGGTTACATCAGAGTTTTAAAAAGTCAATTTTTTTGGGTGTTAAAAAGTACATTAGTGGGGTGCACTTCATATCTGAGAGTCAAATAGAATCGTCAAATACTGCTGTCACATTGCAGTTTTAAAACTTAAAATTTGGGTGCTAAACTGCTAAATAGTATTTTAGTGGGGTGCACTTCATATCTGAGAGTCAAATAGAAGCGTCAAATAGTGCGCTTACAGCGCAGTTGTAAACATTCTAATTTTACCATATGACAGGAGGCTTTGTATTTTGCATATCTCTCTTTACTAAATCCATACAGCAGTAAAGAAACACAAAGAAAAAAGAACCAATCACAGGAGAGCAGGATGTACATAAGGCAACGTGACCTCATCATTTCCTCTTTCTTTACTGCTCCATCAAGCAGACAGTATTACTCTTCTCCATTACTTTATGTTTCTATTGCCTCTTTGAGGTTGTTTCTGAATTATATTTTTTATATACTTTGCTGTATGTTCTTGCTGTGCTCCTATACAATGTGCAGCTGTGTTTTTTCTATGTTATTTCATAGATATTATATAGATTTAACGTTATACTTGTTTCTTTACCTTTAGCTGTGAATTATATCATTTGTAATTTATAGTTTTATAGGCATTTCATCCTTTGTTTTGATAGTATTATATTTTATATATATATATATATATATATATATTTATATATATTTAATAGATGTCATATGTATTTTACAACATGGATTTCATAGGTATCATGTGTAAACTTTATTATTGATTTAATGGTTTTATGTATAGTTATGATAGATGTACTTTATTCTATATGTATCACAACTTTTCTGGCATTTTTCCTGGGCTTCTACAGGGAGTGCAGAATTATTAGGCAAGTTGTATTTTTGAGGATTAATTTTATTATTGAACAACAACCATGTTCTCAATGAACCCAAAAAACTCATTAATATCAAAGCTGAATATTTTTGGAAGTAGTTTTTAGTTTGTTTTTAGTTATAGCTATTTTAGGGGGATATCTGTGTGTGCAGGTGACTATTACTGTGCATAATTATTAGGCAACTTAACAAAAAACAAATATATACCCATTTCAATTATTTATTTTTACCAGTGAAACCAATATAACATCTCAACATTCACAAATATACATTTATTGCATTCAAAAACATAACAAAAACAAATCAGTGACCAATATAGCCACCTTTCTTTGCAAGGACACTCAAAAGCCTGCCATCCATGGATTCTGTCAGTGTTTTGATCTGTTCACCATCAACATTGCGTGCAGCAGCAACCACAGCCTCCCAGACACTGTTCAGAGAGGTGTACTGTTTTCCCTCCTTGTAAATCTCACATTTGATGATGGACCACAGGTTCTCAATGGGGTTCAGATCAGGTGAACAAGGAGGCCATGTCATTAGATTTTCTTCTTTTATACCCTTTCTTGCCAGCCACGCTGTGGAGTACTTGGACGCGTGTGATGGAGCATTGTCCTGCATGAAAATCATGTTTTTCTTGAAGGATGCAGACTTCTTCCTGTACCACTGCTTGAAGAAGGTGTCTTCCAGAAACTGTGAGTTGAGCTTGACTCCATCCTCAACCCGAAAAGGCCCCACAAGCTCATCTTTGATGATACCAGCCCAAACCAGTACTCCACCTCCACCTTGCTGGCGTCTGAGTCGGACTGGAGCTCTCTGCCCTTTACCAATCCATCCATCTGGCCCATCAAGACTCACTCTCATTTCATCAGTCCATAAAACCTTAGAAAAATCAGTCTTGAGATATTTCTTGGCCCAGTCTTGACGTTTCAGCTTGTGTGTCTTGTTCAGTGGTGGTCGTCTTTCAGCCTTTCTTACCTTGGCCATGTCTCTGAGTATTGCACACCTTGTGCTTTCGGGCACTCCAGTGATGTTGCAGCTCTGAAATATGGCCAAACTGGTGGCAAGTGGCACCTTGGCAGCTGCACGCTTGACTTTTCTCAGTTCATGGGCATTATTTTGCACCTTGGTATCTCCACACGCTTCTTGCGACCCTGTTGACTATTTTGAATGAAACGCTTGATTGTTCGATGATCACGCTTCAGAAGCTTTGCAATTTTAAGAGTGCTGCATCCCTCTGCAAGATATCTCACTATTTTTGACTTTTTTGAGCCTGTCAAGTCCTTCTTTTGACCCATTTTGCCAAAGGAAAGGAAGTTGCCTAATAATTATGCACACCTGATATAGGGTGTTGATGTCATTAGACCACACCCCTTCTCATTACAGAGATGCACATCACCTAATATGCTTAATTGGTAGTAGGCTTTCGAGCCTATACAGCTTGGAGTAAGACAACATGCATAAAGAGGATGATGTGGTCAAAATACTAATTTGCCTAATAATTCTGCACACAGTGTATACTTGGGGCATCGGGGGACCCTCTTTCCCTGCTTTCCCCCCTCTACCTACAGCTGAAGGAATACCTCCATTGACAATGAATCATGATATGGTACGGCTTTATGCCCTGTACCTATTCTGCGGCCTGCAGTTAAAGGCCCACACCCTATGCACCGGGCCTGGCCAGGCGTGCACTGCACTAAAATGCCGAACAGAGGCATGCGGTTACAACCGCTGAACAGAAGTTACGAGCTGCCTACTTAAGATATATATTCCACTAGAAGTGAATTTAATAATGGAAGCAGTGACTGACACTCTCTATCAGGGCGATGGCCAGTACTTAAGGGTTCATACCCTGTGCACCGGGGTGAGCCCCCACTATACGTACGCTGCACGGTGCTGCTGTGCGGAGGCAATGCTATGGTAATCTCTATGTACTGGGTGAGCCCTAGTCTGTTTTATTTGGCCACGATTCGGAATACAACCCGCAAGGGTTTCCGTGAACACTGCCTACTGTCATAGTAGACTGATCTGTTTGCCCTGCATCCTGTGCCTGAATACTGGTTTGTGCCTTACACAGGGGTATGCTTTACTACGATAACCCAACTTGACAACGGTATGCACTCGTGGCTTTGCAGCTTCTTGCTTAGAATGTCCATATCCGCTGACGGTCGGACAAACCCATGCCCTTTCATGCCGGTCAGAACGGCTCAGACGACTATAGTGACCAATGGAGGGGGTCTTTCAGGATTCACGACCTTACCATGGGCGATGCTGGACGCCGCCACACATCGTCCGGGAACAGGCATACAATTTGGGTATATGGACTCAAAAACAGTTTCTGCTCCTCGCAGAAAAACACAGTGTTCGCCTCTTCCATTTGATGCGATTAGCAGCACTCCTCCGCACTGACGGATGGTTGGTGGAACTGGGCGCCAAGATAGTCGGAACCCCAGGCACACGGCACAAGAGTTTGAAGGGAACTTATTAGACACACATGGGTCCCACGGCTTTCATAAGGCCCCAAACCCCTAGGAGGGAGGTGTTATGCGATTACCTTTACAAGGGATTCTTTAGAACCGGTTGGCAACAGAGGCGGTCGTTGACAACTTCGGGACATCTGCCTCGAGACCCGCTACCTTTATTACCCATATAGAGCGAGAGTCAACCAATGGGGCTCCAGATAAGCGGACAGAGAACATGGTACACACAGATACCATCAATATACCTCCTACTACATCCACTGGGGATTTGACCACATCTAGGTGAAAGGCACTTAATCCTGGGGAACACCACTTTCACGTAGTCAACCGACTTGCGTTCAGGACCTAGACATGTCAGGACGGTCTTCTTCCTTCCCGCTTGGTCACCTTACCCAGGCTTCAGGGGACATCCTCTCCTTCCCAACACAGTAACTCGGAGCCTGGTGGGCCCTGATGAAATACCGAATGAAGTAATGAATACAGGTGGGGAAGACGAGACACTCTCTTCCGAAAGAACCTCATTCAGATCAATCCAGGGAACTGAAAACTTGTCAACACCCACGTTCATCCGAGAACCGGCTGGAACCTCCAGACTTGTAGAAGACTATTCGCTCAGAGTATTCGTAGACTATTCCACGCCTTGTCAATATTCGCACGACTCTCCGCGGCATTACCGCGACCCTGTACATTGTATACCTAGACTGGTCCTATACTTCAATACATGGAGTGATAAAGAAATACTAGATCGGCTGCACCCTACTGCAGGTGACCACAGATTAAGCGGTCAAGTTTCACATACACCGGGATGGACCAACTCACTTTTATCAGACAACATGTAGGCTCCTTCAATTGCTGTCTTCTTCACAGAAGATCAACCCATCTCCTGGGGGAGATTCACCTCATAGGGGCAGACTGATTTGGATGTTACCACTCGTCACAGTATAAGTAGAGGCACGATGGTGATCGCGCTCCGTCCAATTGGACCTCCCCGAGGGACTTATGCTTCTCATGCTTACAAGGTCTACAGTAATTCTCTGGCAGGCGAGGATCTTCTCCTGCTACATTCATGACTGACAATTTCTCACTGAGCCGTAGGATACTCACATCTTCTATCCCGGGAGGGTCTGCTACCTGGGGACCTGGACCCGCTTGGGGGTTTCTCGGCAGGTCGGCGGATGATCGCAGGCTGCCAGGGACCTCTTGGGAATCTGGGATCCCAGGGATGCGACGACCCTACCCCTACATCTGGACATTCCCAGCCTGTCTGGCTCGGTCCTGCATCGTGATCCTTTATCGGAGGATGAAGATGGAACTACAGCCCATATCACTACCTGAGGATCCTCTAGGATACCAACTGCCCAATGACATACCCCTCCAGCTTACGGGCTGTGGAGGTCGTTCTCCTTCCACTCTACGGGACTAGACATCCTGCTGACAGACGGTCAGACTTGGTCTTGTATAATTTCCCGTTTGATGGCGTATACCTGGGCGCTCAACGGGGAAGACCTCCCCACAATGCCGAATACTGGGTCTCTCGGCACACCTTAGGACTCTTATTTAGTTCTATACTTTTTTCTCAGCGTTAAAAATGCAAAATACGAAGCTTCCTGTAATGTGGTAAAATTGAAGATTATGCTAGTTTTAGTGTACTAATAATTTTAATTTTAATAATGACAGGAGGCGAGTATTCCCCCCCCCCCCCCCCCGCTTCACTGCCCACCTTTTCTTTTTGTTTGCTTTGTAGGTAAACGAATAGAAGCATATCATATAAGCATCAATGTGAGGTGTAGGAAATTGGCATTCCGTGAAATCTTTGTTTGTCACATATCAGTTTTCTTAACAATCGAATCAAGTATCTTGCAGTTTAACTTATGTTTATTCAAACATAACAATTATCATCCATCTGGTAATAACAAATGTCTTTAACAGTCTTGTCCAATACAGAGAGCAATGTTCTAGGTGTTATCCATTTTTGATGTTAAAGGTATTGGCCACGAATTCTAAACTACAATTAGTTTTATGGGTTTAAAATTCAGTTACAGAGGGGAGTATACATAAGATTGCCTTACTTTAAAATAAGTGGCTATCTTAGAAAAAGGGGTGTGACTTAGCATCATTTGAAATCTATGATTAAAGTCATACGTTATATTTGGCGGCAAGATATGTGAGACAAAGAACTTCTATATACATGATGTAATGAATAATTGCCTGTAGAAATGTGAGTCTTCAAAGGAATTCAGGCTTTCAAGGCTAGGTCAAAGGTTACTATAAACAAGCCCTTCAACATCACTCTTAAAGTGAACCAGATGTGGTCTCCATTCCTATACAATGAAAGTCTGTAATACTCTATAGGCCAAGGTATGGCTTCTCAATTTCAGTGTTCTGGAAGCAATCTGAATAAAACTTATAATATTTATATCAACACATTAAATACATTTAAAGTACATAATAATATTTTTCAAGCCCCTATTTGATGCTTTTATGTAAATATAATGCATCATAATTTACTTATACCAATTATTTATGGGATTTTAATTTTGTTTTCTGATATTGATCTAAGTATCAGTTTACAAGGAAAGGCCTTTTAACACAGCCATTTCCAGTTGTCTGTATTGCTTTTTACACTCCAAGAGGGAGAAGCAAGACATTTTAACCCTTTCATTTCTGAACTCCTAAGAACAAAATTCTTGTTACGATTACCTTTACATTTTTCACTAATTCATTCATTTACCTTGGGCATTGATTTTACCTAACATTACTAATAACGGTATCATAGTTATTATGCTGTGCAATTGTATACAGTTTACATTAACCAGAAAACACAATCGGTTTGATTTTAGTCCATGAAATATTGTCCTCTCCAATCGAATCCACAAGCACAGTCTCTTTGAAAGTCCATAATGTCCTTTGAAAGTCCAAACAATTTGTCCTTTTATTTAAAATCATACAGGTTTTTGTCCATGTAAAACAGTATTGGTTCTGTAATGAAAAACAGATGGCAGTTTACTATTCTTATACATTAGTAAATGTCTTATACATTAGTAAATTTCTTATACCTTAGTACATTTCTTTTACATTGATCACTAGACACAAGAATTGATTTATTACACTTTGTACCAATGTTTGCTTTTTAAACCTGTAACACAGTTTGTTCTAATTTTTATTCTTAGACCAACATAAGGACCATAAGGACCTTCCCAACTTGCTTTTCATAGACCTGGTGTTTTAAATGATTTACCATTGCCTTATAACCTGGCTTAAACATATCTGCATAATTTCCCTGTGTTACTTCTTTATATTTATTTAATTTATTTATATAGCGCCATCAGATTCCGTAGCGCTGTACAACTTTAACACATAGTTTACCATAAGGGACGACATTTGAAGTAGCAAACTTCAATTCTAACAATAGATGTTCCTGTAATACTTTTAACTATTCAGCATGTTCTGCTGTAACTTGGAACAAAAGGTTCATTAGGGAACGTGATTACATAGTTCTACATGTCACTAACTCATGAGGTGACACTTGAGTTTGGATTTGCAGGAATAGACATTAATACTCCTGGTAAATATGTTAACCAATTACTCTTATCTTAAAGCATTTTTATTTCTATTTTATTTTATTCATTTTAATTTAGAAATTAATTTATATAGAGTACCATGGTCTTTTTGCCAAAGGAACTCTCTGCAATTTTGGTTTCTAGTATTTAGGTCTTGGATTAATTGAACACATATGAGACACTTCTGCAAAATATTTCTACACTTTTTGTTTTAAATTAGGATGATACAATTTATTTTGCAGGACCTTAAACAGTTGTCCTGTACCCAAATGCCCTGTGTACGATGATTGAATACAATCAGCCCTTGTAATAAGCCACTAGGTACAAATGTTTGTGTTTCATTGTGTTTAACCCTGTACATGCCAGTTTCAGTATCTAGACCCATACTTTCTTTACTGAAAGCTACATCCTTCCATTCTCTATCTGATCTTATAGGGCAGGGGTAGGCAACCTTTTAGCAGCACTGTGCCGATATAGGATTGAGATGTCTCGTAGCGTGCCGGTCCTATTTTTTTTAAATTGAGGTGTGTATGCTGCCGTGTTCTGCTCGTGTTATTTAAACTGTTACGGTACACCCCGGTATAAGAGGGGTTAATACCGCTGAGGACGTTCCCTTTCCGAATGAAGAAGCAGCTAACAGCAGGTCCAATTAGCCGAACAGGAACCATACGAAATCTTTTACGAGCCAAACAGCCGAACGAGTAAATCATACAAATCCAATACCCCCAAGTACAAGACCAAGCTCCGTATTGAGGGTTAAGCAGAGATCTGGTTTATTGAGTTTTACATGCCCGGTATTTATGCAGGTCTCCCACCTGGTGGACGCTCCCCTAGGGGACCAGATGGAAGACTGGGACAATGTGGATACAGTAGCCAATCACAGTGGCACAAGCATAAACACTCCCCTTTGATGTAGATAAACCCTCCTCTCTATCCTGGAGATAATTGGGAAGTTATCCAATTATCTCCATGGATAGAGGCTAAACTCCATTTTGTACCTGAACATAAAAATACAATAAAATCAAATACTTTACATTACACGAACAGAATCCCCACATTCAACATATCCCCAGATAGCTGGGATCTGAGCGCACCTTATTACCGAATGCTGCTCAGATCCTATGCATACAGTTCAATCGCCATGGAGCCAAAGTCTTTCACATTGTCTTTCGGTATACGAACGGGCTCCATGGGATGGCTATCTGGGGTGTGTCTATTCGTGCCGGAAAGTACCGAACAGACCGACGTTCGTGTGCTGGATGGCAGAGAAGGGAGGTCAGCGGCTTCAGCAGTGTTCGTGCAAAATAGTGTCCGTTTTCAGTTCTATAGTTTGGGCGCCGAACACCGCTGGCCGTTCGGGACTTTAAAATGACTACCGCCATGTGGGAGTTACACGAACAGCGACCTCCCAACGTTCACCAATTAAGCTGCGGTTAACATTGACGAAGGCAACGGAATAGAGCATAGTTCCAGGACAGAGGGGTCTGTCACATACTGTAATTGCTTTGTATCATTGTGCGGATTGTATATATGTTTGTTTGTGGGCTGTTAGTATTATTTGTATGAGGGGAGGGTTATTGTGCATTTCTGTGTAAATCTAGCAGTGTGGGTGGCTTCCCTGGGTTCCAGTGGGGACCAAGCTGGCCAGGTACAGGTCAAGGACAGGAGCTGCAACAGCAGCTGCAGGCTGCTCTACTACATTGTGAATTCCCATTCACAAGTGTTGGGAGGAAGTGATCTGCAATGCATAAATTGAGGATTGTCCTTCACCGCCTTTTCGTATTAGCAGATATCTGAAGTTTCACTGGCGCTCCTGATAGGCCAGAGCCTGTTTGGCTGTAGCAGCCTTGAGTGCCGTGCAAAGACACCTTGAGTGCCGTCCATGGCACTAGTGCCGTAGGTTGCCTACCCCTGTTATAGGGTATTTGTTATTTGTCTTTTACTAACAGTTACACTCATTACATTTTCCAAGTATTACAACTCCTCAAACAAAGTTTCCTTTGATTCCTGATTTACAAGTTTCACAACAACAAGTTAAACCTTTTTTTTTTCTTTTTCATAATTAAACAGTTCTGCCAGAATACCTGCATGTTTTAAAGCTTTATCCTGAGAATCTACCATTCCTCTTTTCTCCATATTGGGAGGTGAAGTGTTAAAGCTTTAACTACATAACTGCTGTCACTGATTATATTCACTGGGTCGTATACTGTTATTTCTAGAACTTTCTTTACAGACTCTAACTCAGTTTTCTGAGCAGACATATGGCCTGGCAGTCTATCTTTGCAATTCTTTTGTTTAATCGTCATATATGACATAACCTGTGTGATGTGATCCATCAACATAAAATCTTGTTCCTCCACATACAAACTAGAAATCCCTTGTATTGTTTGCTTCTCAAAAGGAGATCTGGATTATATTTCCATTTCCTTCTGACATCAAATCAGGAATAACATATCTTTTACTGGTTTCTACCCTGGGTGGTTTATCTTGTAACTTCAATATTCAATGAGCTACCCTCTGGCTATATACTCCTAACTCAGAACAATCTTGTAACAGTTTTAGATATTTGGGGGGTTTGTAAATTTATCTGTCCAAATCCTGCCATGTGTTGTGTTGCTTCTAAAGTCCATCATACAGCCATGAGCTGTTTTACACAGGAAAACATTCCTCTTTCCACTGGATACATAATATTAGAAAAATATCACAGTATTCGTAAAGATTCATGCTACCTTTGCATTAAACTGCTATTAATGAAGAGACACCTGCATAACATTGAACAATATATGGTACTGTTTCAATGGGAGCAGCTAGCACAGGCGCTTGTGTGAGAGCATCTTTTAACAGATTTAACTCTTTTCAACTTCCCCTGTCCAGATGATCTTATCTTTTATATTTTAGCATATTGCATAAGAGTTTTGCTATCCCTGCCATATCATATATAAATTCTCTGCTAACATTTATCAAGCTTAAACATTTCTGTAGATGATACACTGTCATTGGCCTTGGCAATTGCTGCAATGCTTTAACCCTTGCTGTACATGGTGTTTTACATTCTGGATCTATATTAACTCCTAGGAAAGTAAATCTTTCCTTCAAGATCTGCACTTTGAATGTGTTCAGTTTTAACCCATTATCTGCCAGTGTTTGACAAATATCACACAGTATCTGCTCATGCTCTTCCCTTGTTACTGTTTGAAGTTAACAGATCATTAACATATTGCAAAATCTTGTTCCCGTACCCCAGGGGTTCCAATACTTGAGCCATTGCTTTATGAAAGTAAGCTGGTGAGGATTGGAAGCCCTGTAGCAACACCTGGAACAGATATTGATGATTTTTAAAGGTAAAAGCATAGCGATACTAGCTATCTGGATTGAATGGTATAGAAAAGAACACATTGACTATATCCAATACAGAAAATACTTAACATTGCCATGTACTTGTGCCATGATATCTGATGAGATTTACTTATTCACCACATACGTGTCCACAATTAAACTATAAGTGCCATCGACTTGATTATTAGCCAAATGGTGACTTACATTTGGAATTACCCACTCTCAACACTCCTTGAGATACCAATGCTTTTATCACCTGATTCACACCTTCTTCTTATTCTTTGGGATCTTATATTGTTTAACTGCAGGGGGTCTAGAACTACAATTACAACTTGCAAATTCACTATCCCACAATCTTGTTTAGGCTTAGAGCACACTGTGGGGGATTTTACTTTAAGATATGGTACAACCTCATCATCTTGTTGTATAGAAGATGACACTTCACTCTGTTTTACAGTTATATCATGACTAAACTATCTTAAATTATTAGGTTTAAGCACTCAACCTGTTTTGCTCTCACCTAAAGCTTGCCATAAAACCAAATTTAATAAATCCACATACAATTTTTTTTTCCATTGACAACATCCATTCCCATAATAGTACAGTGTGAGGAGAGGTCGACCCATAAGTCACAATTTATTTTACCTCCTTCAAACTCAACGTCATTATCCGTCGATAGAATTGCATGTGCATGTTTTCCATTAAAAACTTAGAAGGGATTTGTTGATATGCTTAAATTTTTAAAGGCAAGCGTGTTTTATTAGAGTCATTCCTGCTCCTGTTTCTAATAAAACTCTGTTATTTTTCCCTCTAGTCTTCCATAAATATATGGTCGCCCATCTTCACTTCGTTATCAGCAAGATAGATCTGATAATAGCTAAGGGTTACACATCCCTATTTATTGGTGGGTTTAGGCAGATTTCACTTGCTGAATTTCAATGGCATTTAACATCAGTATACACTCTTCACATGAATTTGATATGTGAGGGGGGGTTGGTTGAAGATGTATGCTCTGTTTTTACAGCTGCCACTCTCTGTAGATTCTTATGGTCTGGGAAATTCAATTTTCTTTCCCTTTCACTGGGTAAGTTTTTTTCTTCATATTTAGGACAATATCTCCTAACATGACTGTTACGACACTCGCCGCCTGGAGAGTGAAGCCGCCGTTTAGCCGATAATCCCCTTTCTCCAGAAATGCAGTTCCAGCATAACCGATCATAAGACTCCCGACCGGAGCATACGAATGCGGTAACTCCCGATCAGCAATCCATCCGAAATCCTTCCACAGCTAGAAATAAACGAAAACGCTGTCCCAATAGTCAATCCCTCCACAAACGAGACAAAGCTCCGTTTTGAAGGTCAAGCAGAATGTGTTTAATGGGGGCTACCTGCCCAGTATTTATGCAGGTCTCCACCAGGTAGACACTCCCCTAGGGGACCTGGTGGAAGACTGTAAAATATATTAAGCAGTAGCCAATCGCAGTGGCTATAACACAAGCCCTCCCCATTTTACCCATAAGACATTTCTTCCTATCCCGGAGATAATTAGGGAGAAACCTAATTAACTCCGAGGATAGGAACCATCGCCATTTTAAACACAAACACACAAAATGCAATAAAATACATAAAATCCGAAGTACCGAAGATATAGTGTTCGTGCAACGTATCCCCAGATAGCCTGAATCTGAGGGCATATTCCTGCCGAATAGCGCTCAGATCCGAAGTACACAGTCCAATCGCCATGGAGTCAAAGTCTCTCATAAGTCTTTCGGTGTACGAATGACTCCATGGGCCGGCTATCTGGGTAAGTCCATACGGATGAAGAAAACCCCCGAACGGAACAGGGTTCGTATGCCTCCAAGGGAATAGAAGGAGGGACGGCCGTCTCCAGCGGTGTTCGGTAGATAAAGAGTTCGTTTTTAGATCCATGGGTTTTGCACCGAACACCGCTGATTCGCCTCGTGTCCAAAATGGCCGCCGCCTCGTGGTCGGCATACGAACGACGACCACCCGTATGAAATGGAATGGAGAGGGGTTTGCGGTTAACCACAGCGTTCTAATTTGTGGTCAAGGTGTTAATGAGCCGCACACTCCTCTCCTGGGTGGCCGATGTTCGGTAGTTTTACTCGGTACTTTAGGAAACGAAAAACCAATAGCGTACGGACAGGAAATCCACGAATCCCATGGAAACAGATGAACCCGCCATACAGGTCTATACAGTAGGGTTCGTCACACGGCTCCCCCCTTGTGGAACACTCCGGCAGACCCGGCTTGGCCCTTTAGCGGGTCAACGTGGGGATGACCGGACTAGGAAGTAGTAAGGACGTCGGTTTGCCGGGATAACCCATCTGCATTCCCATTCTGCTTACCGGGTCGGTAGCTGATGGTGAAGTTATAGGGCTGTAATGCTAAACTCCACCGCAGCAGTCTACCATTGTCTCCCGAGACCCGGTTAAGCCAAACAAGGGGATTGTGGTCCGTGATAAGGGAAAATTCCTGTCCATACAAATAGGGGCTCAATTTCTTCAATGCCCAGACCAGGGCCAAACACTCTTTCTCTACTGCCGCATAACTCACTTCCCGGGGTAACAGCTTTCGACTGAGGTATGCGACAGGGTGTTCTCCTCCATCTTCCCCGACCTGGCTTAGCACAGCCCCCAGTCCATACATGGAAGCATCTGTATGGACGAGAAAACGTTTGTTAGGAAGTGGGGCAGCCAGGACAGGGGCATTCACGAGGGCCTGCTTAAGTGCTTGAAACGCAGCTTCACAAGCTGGAGACCACAGGACCTGCTTAGGGAGGTTCTTCTTAGTCAGGTCTGTCAGGGGTTTAGCTATCGAGCTATAGTCGGGGACAAAGCGTCTGTAATACCCTGCAGTCCCTAGGAAGGCCAATACTTGGGTCTTGGTTATAGGTGTGGGCCAGTTCGCTACTGCCTCTATCTTGGCCGGCTCTGGTCTCTGGCTCCCACACCCCACCCTGTGACCCAAGTATTGTACCTCAGCCATACCTAGATGACACTTCTCTGGCTTCAACGTCAGGCCAGCGGCCCGAATTTTATCCAGTACTACCCCTACGTGTACCAGGTGTTCCTCCCAGGACTCACTGTAGACCGCAATATCATCCAGGTATGCACAAGCAAAGTCCTGGAAGCCATCAAGGAGCCTATCCACCATTCGTTGGAAGGTAGCTGGGGCGTTCTTCATCCCAAATGGCATAACCTTAAATTGGTATAAGCCAAAGGGGGTGACGAAGGCCGACTTGGGGATGGCGTCCTTGGCCAGGGGGATCTGCCAGTAGCCCTTACACAGGTCTATGGTGGTCAGGTAGCGTCCCCTGGCAATGCGGTCTAATAACTCGTCTACCCGTGGCATCGGGTAGGCGTCAGTGGTGGTCCGCTCGTTGAGCCTCCTGTAGTCCACACAGAACCGGGTGGTCCCATCCTTCTTAGGCACCAGGACTACAGGGGAGGCCCAAGGGCTATCGGAGTGCTCGATGACCCCAAGCTGGGTCATCTCCTCTATCTCCTTCCGCATTCCTTCTCGGACTGCTTCAGGGATACGGTAAGGGGGCTGTCGTAAGGGGTTCTGTCCAGGGGTCTCTACCTTATGTACAGCTAGGGTAGTGTAGCCGGGTTCTTGGGAGAACGTCGCCTGCTTCTCCCACAGAAGCTGTTTCGCCTGTTCCTTCTCCGCGGGGCTTAACCTGTCCCCTAGCTGTACGAGCTCAGTCAGATCCGTCTGGGCACCTCTGGCTAATAGGTCGGGTAGGGGTAAGCTTTCGGTATCGTCTGTAGCGGGGGCACACACTGCGGCTACATCCTCCGGTCGTTCCTGATATTCCTTTAGCATGTTCACATGAAAGGATCGCTGGATCCTGTCATCTGAACAGCTGGCTATAAGGTACGTAGTATCGCACACCTGGGCTAATACTTTATACGGGCCCTGCCAAGATGCCTGCATCTTGTTCGCCTTCACAGGCTTGAGCACTAGTACCTTCTGCCCAACCTGGAATACTCGCTGTCGGGCACCCCGATCATACCATTCCTTCTGTCTCCCCTGGGCCGCCCGGAGATTCTCTCTTGCCATCAGAGACAGTTTCTCCATGCGGTCCCGAAGTTCCAGAACATACGGTACTATGGGGGTACCTTCCTGCTCTGTCTCCCCCTCCCAGTGGCCTCTAATGAGATCTAGAGGTCCGCGGACCCTTCTCCCATAAAGCAGCTCAAAGGGGGAGAACCCAGTAGATTCCTGGGGCACCTCTCTGTAGGCAAACAACAGATGAGGCAGGAATCGCTCCCAGTCTCGGCAAGTGTCAGAAAAGGTCCTCAGCATCTGTTTGAGGGTGCCATTAAATCGCTCGCAGAGACCGTTAGTCTGTGGATGGTATGGGGAACTAAGTATCGGTTTAATGCCGCATACCCTCCACAGCTGCTGGGTGAGCACAGCGGTAAATTGGGTTCCCTGGTCAGAGAGAATCTCTTGAGGGAACCCGACCCTGGTAAAAATCCTAACCAGGGCATCAGCAACTGTCTCTGCCTCTATGTTAGACAGCGCCACTGCCTCTGGATAGCGAGTGGCATAGTCCACCACGGTGAGAATGTATTTCTTACCAGATGGACTAGCCCTGGCCAGTGGACCCACAATATCAACGGCTATGCGGGCAAAGGGCTCCCCAATAATAGGCATCGACGTAAGCCTCCCTTTTGGGTGGTCCCCCCGCTTCCCTACCCGTTGACAAGTGTCACACGTGCTACAATATATCCGCACAGCCTGGTTAATTCCTGGCCAAAAGAAATTCTGCATAATCCTATGGCCTGTGCGGCGGGACCCTAGATGTCCGGCTAGCGGGACATCGTGCCCTATCCGCAGAATCTCTCGCCGGTATTTCGCGGGCACTACCAGCTGTCGATTCGGCGGAGGGGCGACACTTTTCTGGGATGGCTTAGGGATCCGATATAACCTGTCCCCCACCCACTCATACCGCTCCCCCTCTGCTCCCTCCTCTCCAGTATCTGCTCTGCCTCTATACCTCTGGAGAGATGGGTCTGTCTGGGTTTCCCTCCCGAACTCCTCCGGGGAATCCCAACTAGCTAACGTCGGCCCTGGGGTGTCAGTCGGGGAATCGGTCCTTACCTGGGTCTCAGCAGCAGGTGGGCCGGTTCCAGCAGCACGGGTCTGAGCACGGGTAGTCACTGGGTTGGCTTCGCCAGGTCCCATAGTAGCATAGGCGGAAATCAAAGGGGCCAAATCATTTCCCAGCAAAACATCGGCAGGTAAGTCCTTCATAACCCCCACATTCACATGTCCAGCTCCCGCTCCCCAGTCCAAATGAACCCGGGCAACAGGCAGACGGAACACGGCGCCTCCTGCCACCCTTACTGCCACAGTGTTCCCGGTGTGTTGGTGTTCCGAAACCAGGTTCTTTTGGAGCAAGGTCATCGTAGCCCCGGTGTCTCTTAGACCAGTGACCTCTTTCCCGTTCAACTTAACGGTCTGTCTGTGGTGTTGGCGGTTGTCCTGCTGAGCTGCGTGAACTGGGTCTGCTTCGTGCAGGAAACCCCAAAACTCCTCCTGCTCCAGGCAGTGAGCAGAAGGCTGAGGTGGTTGCTGGGCTCCGCCGGCTGGGTTTCTCCAGGATGGTGCTTGGTTGGCGTGGTTTAAAGGGCATTCTGGTTTTTTATGTCCCATCTGCTTGCACCCAAAGCACTGGACCTGGTTGGAGTAACCCCGTTTGTTGAATCGGGCTGACTGCCCATGGTTGGTTGCTGGCGGTATAGCGGGGGTACGTTGTGCTGGGGGGTGATATAGGTTGGTGGTTGGAGGTGCTGCCGGTTTGTATTCCACTCGGGCAGGGACCTTGGCTGCTGTCTGATCGAGCTTACGGGCATCAGTGTATTCGTCAGCCAGACGAGCAGCTTCATGGAAGGTAGCGGGTTTACGGTCCCTGACCCACTCTCGAACTCCTGTAGGTAATTTGTCAAAGCAGTGTTCTAGCAGGAACACTTGCAGCACCTCTTCCCCAGTTACCGCTCGACATCCTGTCATCCAGTGGGCTGCCGTGCGGTGTACCCGGCATGCCCATTCCACATAGGAATCACCAGCCTGTTTAGTATTGTCCCGGAATCGCCTCCGGTACGCCTCAGGGGTAACAGCGTACCGGGTCAAAAGAGCATCTTTTACTGTCCGGTAGCTAGTGAGTTCCTCCTCTGGGATGGCCCGAAAAGCTTCACTAGCCCGGCCGGATAATTTCCCAGAGAGGATAGGAACCCATTCTTCTGCGGGTACCTGGTGTAAAGCACACTGTCGTTCAAAGTCCGCCAGGAACCCGTCTATCTCTCCTTCAGTCTCAATAAAGTTTTTAAAAGCAGCAAATGGTACCTTTTTCTTCCCATTGTTATTATGGGGTACCTCTGCTGCTGCCGCTCCGCTTCTCTGGAGCGCCTGTTGTGCTGTTACTGCGGCTTGTACTTGCACTACAATATCCGCTGCAGGGTTGGGGCCAAAGTGTGCCAGCCTGATCTGAACTGCCCGGTTAAACGCTATTTCCTCGGGTGTTAGATCCAGCAGGCCAGGCACATTAGCTATCTCCCTTCCCTGTGCTGTATCCATCTCTACCAATATAGCAATAATCTCTCTTTTCTTGAGATTGCTCGCTGATCGTCCTCTGCGCTCCAAAATGTCTTTAAGGGTAGCACGCCTTAACTCCTCATATTGCATTTCCAATCCGGGGTGTGTAGCTGGCCTTCAGGGCGGTGGGATTCATCCCGTCGCTTGCCACCAGTTGTTACGACACTCGCCGCCTGGAGAGTGAAGCCGCCGTTTAGCCGATAATCCCCTTTCTCCAGAAATGCAGTTCCAGCATAACCGATCATAAGACTCCCGACCGGAGCATACGAATGCGGTAACTCCCGATCAGCAATCCATCCGAAATCCTTCCACAGCTAGAAATAAACGAAAACGCTGTCCCAATAGTCAATCCCTCCACAAACGAGACAAAGCTCCGTTTTGAAGGTCAAGCAGAATGTGTTTAATGGGGGCTACCTGCCCAGTATTTATGCAGGTCTCCACCAGGTAGACACTCCCCTAGGGGACCTGGTGGAAGACTGTAAAATATATTAAGCAGTAGCCAATCGCAGTGGCTATAACACAAGCCCTCCCCATTTTACCCATAAGACATTTCTTCCTATCCCGGAGATAATTAGGGAGAAACCTAATTAACTCCGAGGATAGGAACCATCGCCATTTTAAACACAAACACACAAAATGCAATAAAATACATAAAATCCGAAGTACCGAAGATATAGTGTTCGTGCAACGTATCCCCAGATAGCCTGAATCTGAGGGCATATTCCTGCCGAATAGCGCTCAGATCCGAAGTACACAGTCCAATCGCCATGGAGTCAAAGTCTCTCATAAGTCTTTCGGTGTACGAATGACTCCATGGGCCGGCTATCTGGGTAAGTCCATACGGATGAAGAAAACCCCCGAACGGAACAGGGTTCGTATGCCTCCAAGGGAATAGAAGGAGGGACGGCCGTCTCCAGCGGTGTTCGGTAGATAAAGAGTTCGTTTTTAGATCCATGGGTTTTGCACCGAACACCGCTGATTCGCCTCGTGTCCAAAATGGCCGCCGCCTCGTGGTCGGCATACGAACGACGACCACCCGTATGAAATGGAATGGAGAGGGGTTTGCGGTTAACCACAGCGTTCTAATTTGTGGTCAAGGTGTTAATGAGCCGCACACTCCTCTCCTGGGTGGCCGATGTTCGGTAGTTTTACTCGGTACTTTAGGAAACGAAAAACCAATAGCGTACGGACAGGAAATCCACGAATCCCATGGAAACAGATGAACCCGCCATACAGGTCTATACAGTAGGGTTCGTCACAATGACCTTATTGGTTGCAATTATAGCATACCATAGAATTACTCTAATAAAACCCTATAATATCTATATGGGGGTGTGGCCGAATAGTTTTTAATACCCTGGTAATTTTGTTAATTTTGTGGTCTTTCCTTAAACCTCACTCTAAAATTACCATATTCAATTAATAACCTCATTTCTCCATCTACCTTCTTCACTAGACACATTTTTAATAGGGGCCAGTCCTGCTGAAGTATCCCTAGACAAAAGTGTGTCTGTGCAACATTTTAGTTATTCCTGTGTTTTTCCTTTTTAACAATTGCAAGGATTTCATAATTTCCATAGCAGCAAAATCTCTTAATCTAGCTCATTTGGTTACCCTGATATTCTAGAGACATATTCACTAACACTCTGCCTGTGTTACTCTTTAGACATAGTAAACTGTTTTGTGTCAGTAATCAAATTCCATGCCTTATTCCTTAAATTAGCACAAACATGTATATCATAATTTTCTCCATTTAAATTAATCAAAAATAGAAAATTCTAAACTATTCAAACCAGTTGCACACTGTACAACCATTAGCAATATATTTGGAAACAATTCCTGCAACTAAACTCTGGGCTTTTCACATTCCTTATCCTCCAACACATCAATGAGTTAGTTTTTAACCCATTCACTTAATGAGGCTGGCAGCCAGATCAAACGACATCTGGTGGCTACCACATCACTAAATTTTTGTTTATTCATTTCACCTTCAAAAACACTCATATTGTAAAAAGGTCCTCTCTGCTCATCATATTTAGACACATTTTTTAATCAATCTGGCTAATCTGAGAGTATCCATCTGACCCTTTTTCTTGCACAATTTCCCCATTTTCCTATATCTTTTCTTCTCTTCTGCCCTTTTCACACAACTTCTACTTTAATCCAAATCTTTCAGATTTTTCCACAAATATCTGTAACATTCCCCAGACTAGCAATTTTTGCAAATTGTCAAAATTAGTAACAACGTCTAATATTGGACATGTGAGACATTGTTTTATGGGTTCTATTTAACAGATCAGTCTGATTCTTAAGCATTTCTTTCATTATATTAAAATCTTAATTTCCTTGACATTACTTAAACCTTTCAACAACTGCCGAGAGTCTGAGTTTTTGTTTCAACTAATGTTGCATCCAATGCACTCTCAAAAGAGAGCCATGTGGGGGCGATTTCCTTCTTTTAACACTTTTAAGGAGATTTACAGTTTAGCTAGAGGCTAGGTAAATTACTAGACCTTGCAACAACACATATATTTTTCAATTGTTTTAACAACACATTTCTTTTTTGTTTCGATGTATTACAAACATAACAATTACTGGTCTTTTTAAGTTGACACCATTCCTTTATAGAATCATTAGTTTCCAGAAAGCCTTTTGCCAGTAATGCAACTTTTTCTTCCCCTTTTAACCACATTGCTTTGCTCAATACCAGTTAATCTGTCTAACCATTTCAATACACAATAGCGTTTTCAGGATTAACTCTTTTACAGACAGATCCTGTTACATTTGACAGCAGTCTTTTGCTGCCAATCCATAAATAACTAAACAGTTAATACAATTTGTTTCAATATACATATGAGCAACTTCTACAGACATGTTAAAGACACATACCCTTGAAGTATTTGATTTCCACAGGTGTGTGCATCATCTGATGGAAGAATACTTTTTGGAATATGTAGTTATTTCTTGAGAATCCTCCGAAATGCCATCTTCGATCTGCAATTCGTCATAACATTTATTTCTTCATAAATAAAGTATGGATAAAAGGATCCAGATTGTCATCTCAATTATTATCGTCAAAATTATAATATATTATCAATATATTATCGTCATATTCTTCCGTCAGTACTGAGCATATTTCCACGTTCGAACGATTTTTCACCCTGCGCAACTCTATTTTCGCATAGTAAAGCTGAATGTTTAAATAAAGGATTTTTGGGATGCCATCCTGCTGTATCAGTCAATTGTGTTTCTCCTGTTTCAAGCCGGGTACTAAAGCTTTTTCTTCAGGGAACAATTTCAACTTTTCTTCAGTGAGTTTCTTGTCTTCTTATTGTAATCTTCTTGTAGCTTGTAGCAGTCATAATTCAGGCTTAAATCAAAAGTTTTGCTGTTGGTGCCCGCATTCTCCACCATTAAATGTAGGAAATTGGCATTCCGTGAAATCTTTGTTTGTCACATATCAGTTTTCTTAACAATCGAATCAAGTATCTTGCAGTTTAACTTATGTTTATTCAAACATAACAATTATCATCCATCTGGTAATAACAAATGTCTTTAACAGTCTTGTCCAATACAGAGAGCAATGTTCTAGGTGTTATCCATTTTTGATGTTAAAGGTATTGGCCACGAATTCTAAACTACAATTAGTTTTATGGGTTTAAAATTCAGTTACAGAGGGGAGTATACATAAGATTGCCTTACTTTAAAATAAGTGGCTATCTTAGAAAAAGGGGTGTGACTTAGCATTATTTGAAATCTATGATTAAAGTCATACGTTATATTTGGCGGCAAGATATGTGAGACAAAGAACTTCTATATACATGATGTAATGAATAATTGCCTGTAGAAATGTGAGTCTTCAAAGGAATTCAGGCTTTCAAGGCTAGGTCAAAGGTTACTATAAACAAGCCCTTCAACATCACTCTTAAAGTGAACCAGATGTGGTCTCCATTCCTATACAATGAAAGTCTGTAATACTCTATAGGCCAAGGTATGGCTTCTCAATTTCAGTGTTCTGGAAGCAATCTGAATAAAACTTATAACATTTATATCAACACATTAAATACATTTAAAGTACATAATAATATTTTTCAAGAGGGGCTAAGGTAGGTTTGCCTCTCATATTGATGCTTATATGATATGTTCGTACTTCCATTAATATGGAATCCTCATTAGAGTTCTTATTACAATTACTCAGTTATCAGATTATAGTTACTATATTCTCCAATGGGATGTTATGTGGTACGTTAATTGGAGTTACATGTTCGTGACTATGTCTAAACCTGTCACATATTTTCTTTTCAGTACGATTCGTCTCTAGAAGACAATTGACAGCTCACGTGAAACTATTGGTGATTTTATCCTTCAGATTTGACTCAACCCTGAACTCTTTTCGTTGTTCTTATAGAACCCTTTGGAAGTTTGCTCCTTCGCACATGGGAACTTGGAGTTATTATTAGTTTTATTGTTCGCTATATATTTACTTCTGCTTGTTGTCTCTTTCTGAAAGAGGAAATGATGAGGTCACGTTGCCTTATGTACATCCTGCTCTCCTGTGATTGGTTCTTTTTTCTATGTGTTTCTTTACTGCTGTATGGAGTTAGTAAAGAGAGATATGCAAAATACTCGCCTCCTGTCATTATTAAAATTAAGATTATTAGTACACTAAAGCTAGCATAATCTTCAATTTTCTGGGTGCTAATCTGCTAAATAGTACATTTTGGGAGTTCTCTTCATTTCTTATAGTAAAATCAAAGCGTCTAATAGTGAGCTTACAGCACAGTTGTAAACATTCTAATTTTCTGGGTGCTAACCTGCTAAATATTACATTTGGGGGCGTGCACTTCATACCTGAGAGACAAATAGAAGCGTCTAATAGTGCGCTTACAGCGCACTTGTAAACATTCTAATTGTTTTGCTGCTAATCTGCTAAATATTACATTTTGGGGCTTGCTCTTCATATCTGAGAGTCAAATCGAAGCATCTAAAAGTGCGCTTACAGCGCACTTGTAAAAATTTTTATTTTGTTGGTGCTAATTTGCTTAATAATACATTTTGGACGAGCTCTTCATATCTGAGAGTCAAATCGAAGCGTCTAATAGTGCGCTTACTGCGCAGTTGTAAAAATTCTAATTGTTTTGTTGCTAAACTGCTAAATAGTACATTTGCGGCCTGCACTTCATTTCTGAGAGTCAAATAGAAGCATCAAATAGTGTGCTTACTGTGCACTTGTAAACAATCTAATTGTTTTGGTGCTAAACAGTACATTTTGGGGCCTGCTCTTCATATCTGAGAGTCAAATAGAAGCATCTAATAGTGCGCTTACAGCGCACTTGTAAACATTCTAATTTTTTTGCTGCTAATCTGCTAAATAGTAAATTTTGGGGCCTGCTCTTCATATCTGAGATTCAAATAGAAGCGTCTAATAGTGCGCTTACAGCGCACTTGTAAACATTCCAATTGTTTTGCTGCTAATCTGCTAAATAGTACATTTTGGGGCGTGCACTTCATATCTGAGAGTCAAATCGAAGCATTACTTTGATTAAAATTTACTACATCGGTCACTTGTAATATTGTTTCACACCTACAACACTTGTTACACAGATCTAAGTGATAGAATACAGATTGATATTTTCTACTCTAGAAACTACCAGATAACAAGCTGCTATATTTAAACCAGTTATCAATAGCTAAGAGGTACTTCAACAATATTTTAATTCTGGGGCAATACCCTCACAAGTCAAACTGAGAGGTCAGTATAGGGAAAACTGTTGCATGGATACAGTACTAAAACAATTTCCATATGTCCTTTGCAGACTTTACATACTGGAAAAACACAGGTGCCAACTGCTGTGGCTTTCTGCAGTGTGCATACCGGCAAGGAGGGCAGAGTTGAGGAGTGGGTCGAAGATGAAGTGGAGGATGATGAGGTCCTAGACCCCACATGGAATTAGGGTCATGCGAGTGACATGTGCAGTTTGGAGGAAGAGGCATTGGTCGCACAGAGGCACCAGCACAGCATAAGATGGAGCAGGGTGCAAAAGCGGAGCGACCGTCCCCTAGCACTCGTCGGCATGTATTAGCACGAGAATTAACAGTTATCCAAGTAATAGATGTAGCGATCAAAGGATCCATAAGAGAGTTGAGCGAACCCGAACTGCAAAGTTCGGGTTCGTACCAGATTTAACAATCCATTCGTAGTTTCACAGTCAGGTGGGCAGTCCGGCGACCAAGACCCACACACTGTCAGGGCGGCAGTCGGATGACCAGGACCCAGTATGTCTGATGTAGAAGTTAGGAGTCACAGTGTGGATTAGCAGGGTCTGGTGCAGGGTAACCGCACGCCCTCTGGTGTTGAGCACCAGCGTTTGTGCGGCCACATACCAGGACCATGATGCAGCTTCATTAAAAAGAGTACTGGATACCAGAAGCCATCACCAGATGTCAGGGTACCTGTAGTCTCTACCTCTGATAAGAGGAGAGATTTAGACGTTTTCCCGTTCAGAAGGGTTGTTTCCTCCGTTCCTCGCGGTTCCTCCGGTCGGTTACACGCCGGCCGCGAGGGATCCACGCCCTTTTATGACGTGACGCTCAGTAGCTGACGTCATGACGCCAAGCCGGCTCGACCTGTCACTCAAACCCTGAACACGAACCAGGACTCGTCGGGGGTGTGATTACCTCCTAGAACTGGGGTATTTAATAGAGCTTGCCGCATTTGCTCATTGTCCTGTCGTGGTTCTAGCCAGTCTAGTCACTCAGTGCTCTTGTATGTCTATTGTCTCTTTGGTTCTGACCCGGCTTGTTTGTATCACTCTGCTTATCTCTGTTATCCTTTGACCCGGCTTGTCTCTCGCTTACCTGTCTTCTCGTTCCCTCGACCTCGGCTTGCCTCTGACCATTCTCTATTTACTCCTTACGTTAAGTCCGGCCATTCTAAGGTCCGGTATACGTACCTACTACACTTTGTACTCTGCGTGTTGGATCCCTGTCCCGATCCTGACATTACGACAGGGCCAATGGATCCTGCAGGTACAAGTAGTCAGCTTGGTCCTTCCGATCCTAGGTTTGACGCCATGGAACATAGAATGGATCAGATGGCCTTAGCACTACAGGCGTTATTATCTCGTCCTAATAACCCACCAGAAGAGATGCGTAATAATTCTATCTCCCCTGTAAGTTCAGGTTTAGAGGTAGCCACTGTAGGTGCCTCCTCTCGTATTACCCCACCTGTACGTTATGGTGGTTCTCCTGAGAAGTGTCGAGGTTTTTTAAACCAAATCAGTATCCACTTCGAATTACAACCCCGTTCCTATCCTACAGATAGGGCGAAGGTCGGATTTATTATCACCTTACTCGTTGAGAAAGCTCTGAGATGGGCCAATCCGTTGTGGGAAAACGATAATCCGTTAGTATATAATTATAATGCCTTTGTAGCTGCTTTTAGAAGAACTTTTGACCCTCCTGGTAGAAAGGTCAATGCAGCCAGATTACTGTTGCGCCTTAGACAAGATAACCAAACTCTTGTGGAGTATGCACTAGAGTTCAGGTCCTTGGCGGCAGAAGTTAAGTGGAATGAACAGGCTTATATAGACGTATTTTTAAACGGATTATCAGATGTAATACTTGATGAGGTTGCTACTAGAGAGCTTCCTGAGAATTTGGAGGATTTAATTTCTTTTATCTCTCGCATTGATGAACGCTTAAGAGAGAGACAGAACACTCGAGATAGAACCTGTAGACCTTCCTTCAAACTAGCTCCCTCATTTCTAAGTCCTGAGATCAAAACCTTACCTTTTCCAGAAACTATGCAGATAGGCAATACTCATCTCTCAGAAGAGGAGAGACAGTACAGGAGAAGGGAGGGGCTGTGTATGTACTGTGGAGTCAGAGGTCACTTACGCCTAAATTGTCCTAATCGATCGGGAAACGCTCGCACCTAAGTTTCTCTAGAGGACAGGCCTTGGGTGTTTCTATTTTGTCCTCTTCTCATAATTATAAAGATCATAGGCTTGTGCTACCCGTTTCCTTAACTTGGGAGAGGGGAGTAGTAGAGACTGTGGCATTGATAGATTCCGGAGCTGCTGAGAGCTTTATCGACCAAGTTTTTGTCACTAAACACACTATTCCATCTCAGTTAAGGGAGACGCCCTTGGCCGTTGAGGCCATAGATGGTAGACCTTTAGTTGAGCCTGTGATTTTTCGTGAAACCATACCCGTTAACTTAACTGTTGGTATTTTACACGAGGAAGACATATCTCTGTTACTCATTTCATCTCCTTCTGTTCCCATAGTCCTGGGGTATTCTTGGTTAAAGAGACATAACCCTATTATTGATTGGGAATTAGGGGAGATAATCTCATGGGGTCAGAATTGTCAGGAGAAGTGTTTACAGAAAGTCTCACCGCTTTGCATAGTTAATGCATCCACTCAGTCTACCGACCCTACAGAAGTACAAATACCTCCACTGTATCTGGACTTAAAGGCGGTATTTGACAAAAAGAAGGCCGATACTTTACCCCCACACAGGTCCTTTGATTGTAAGATTAATCTACTCCCTGGTACCATGCCTCCCAGGGGCAATGTATACCCTTTGTCTACTAAGGAGAACTTAGTCCTAGAGGAGTATATTCGTGAAAATCTAGACAAAGGATTTATTAGGAGATCGTCCTCCCCTGCCGGGGCTGGTTTTTTTTTTGTTAAAAAGAAGGATGGTACACTGAGACCTTGCATTGACTACCGAGGTTTGAACAAAATAACCGTTAGAAATGCCTACCCGATTCCTTTGATTACCGAGCTCTTTGATCGTTTAAAGGGTTCCAAGATTTTCACCAAGTTAGATCTCAGAGGGGCATATAACTTGGTGAGGATTCAGCAGGGTCACGAGTGGATGACGGCGTTCAACACTCGATATGGGCACTACGAGTATACCGTAATGCCTTTTGGTCTCTGCAATGCGCCGGCAGTATTTCAGGACTTGATCAATGAAGTTCTTAGGGAGTTTCAACAGGACTGCGTTATTGTATACCTGGATGATATTCTTATACATTCTAGGGACATTGAGACTCACCACAGACAAGTCAGAAGGGTTTTGCACAAACTTCTTCAACATGGCTTGTACTGCAAACTGGAGAAATGTAGTTTTGATCAGTCCCAGACAAACTTTCTTGGTTATGTGATTTCTGGGGAAGGGTTTAAGATGGATCCGGATAAACTCCAGTCCATTTTAGACTGGCCCTTACCTAAGGGTCTCAAGGCCATTCAGAGGTTTATTGGATTCTCCAATTATTATAGGCGCTTCATTAAGGGTTACTCGTCAATTATTGCTCCTATCACCAATATGACCAGACAGGGGGCTGACACTAAGAATTGGTCTACTGAAGCACTTCTTGCTTTCAAAACCCTCAAAAACTTTTTGCTTCCGCACCAATTTTAGTTCACCCTGATACTACTCTGCCTTTCCTACTCGAAGTAGACGCCTCAGAGACAGGTGTAGGCGCTATCCTGTCCCAAAGGTTAGGTGTGGATAAACCATTACATCCATGTGTTTTTTTTTCCAAAAAGCTATCTGGCCCGGAGAGCAGATATGACATTGGTGACAGGGAACTACTAGCAGTTATCATGGCTTTAAAGGAATGGAGACATTTATTGGAAGGGACCTTACATCCTGTTACTATTTTGACAGACCACAAGAACTTGTCCTATATTGGGGAGGCCAAGCGATTGTCCTCCAGGCAAGCTCGTTGGTCTTTATTTCTCACCCATTTCAATTACGTACTCACTTACAGACCTGGTTCTAAGAATTCTAAAGCCGATGCTTTGTCTCGCCAATATGAACCTTCTACTGTGTCTGAGCCAGTGTTGTCCTCTATAGTCCCCAAGTGCAATATTATCGCCAACACAATGCGCCGGCAGTATTTCAGGACTTGATCAATGAAGTTCTTAGGGAGTTTCAACAGGACTGCGTTATTGTATACCTGGATGATATTCTTATACATTCTAGGGACATTGAGACTCACCACAGACAAGTCAGAAGGGTTTTGCACAAACTTCTTCAACATGGCTTGTACTGCAAACTGGAGAAATGTAGTTTTGATCAGTCCCAGACAAACTTTCTTGGTTATGTGATTTCTGGGGAAGGGTTTAAGATGGATCCGGATAAACTCCAGTCCATTTTAGACTGGCCCTTACCTAAGGGTCTCAAGGCCATTCAGAGGTTTATTGGATTCTCCAATTATTATAGGCGCTTCATTAAGGGTTACTCGTCAATTATTGCTCCTATCACCAATATGACCAGACAGGGGGCTGACACTAAGAATTGGTCTACTGAAGCACTTCTTGCTTTCAAAACCCTCAAAGAACTTTTTGCTTCCGCACCAATTTTAGTTCACCCTGATACTACTCTGCCTTTCCTACTCGAAGTAGACGCCTCAGAGACAGGTGTAGGCGCTATCCTGTCCCAAAGGTTAGGTGTGGATAAACCATTACATCCATGTGTTTTTTTTTCCAAAAAGCTATCTGGCCCAGAGAGCAGATATGACATTGGTGACAGGGAACTACTAGCAGTTATCATGGCTTTAAAGGAATGGAGACATTTATTGGAAGGGACCTTACATCCTGTTACTATTTTGACAGACCACAAGAACTTGTCCTATATTGGGGAGGCCAAGCGATTGTCCTCCAGGCAAGCTCGTTGGTCTTTATTTCTCACCCATTTCAATTACGTACTCACTTACAGACCTGGTTCTAAGAATTCTAAAGCCGATGCTTTGTCTCGCCAATATGAACCTTCTACTGTGTCTGAGCCAGTGTTGTCCTCTATAGTCCCCAAGTGCAATATTATCGCCAACACAAGTCTTAAAATTCATTCTCCACTGCTTGACCGTATCATGAAGTTGCAACATCTGGCACCTAGGCAGACTCCTGTGGCAAGGGAGCTCTTACAGTGTTTCCACGAGAGTAAGGTGGCGGGGCATCCTGGTATTCGCAAGACATATTCCTTAATCTCTAAAGATTTCTGGTGGCCTTCTTTACGAAAGGATATTAAGGATTTCATTGCAGTGTGTGAGATCTGTACTAAGACCAAGCAACCTCATACTCTTCCATGTGGTCTATTACAGCCCTTGGGCATTCCAGAAAGACCATGGTCCTGTTTGGCCATGGACTTTATTGTTGATTTGCCTATTTCTAAAAAACAGACTGTTATTCTCACTGTAGTTGATAGGTTTACTAAGATGGCTCATTTTGTGCCTTTACCTAAACTTCCGACTTCTCCTGAATTGGCGGAAATATTCGCTAAAGAAATTTTTCGTTTACATGGGATACCTTCCGAAATTATTTCTGATAGAGGTTCCCAATTTGTTTCACGTTTCTGGAGATCTTTCTGTTCTCAATTGGGCATCAAATTGAATTTTTCTTCTGCTTATCACCCTCAGTCTAACGGAGCTGCTGAACGTACCAATCAAAAAATTGAACAATATTTGCGTTGTTTTGTCTCCGAACATCAGGACGATTGGGTCGGTTTGATTCCTTGGGCAGAGTTCGCACACAATAATCTTGTTTGTGATTCCACTCGTTCTAGCCCCTTTTTCATGAATTATGGCTTTCATCCTTCCATTCTTCCCTCGGTCTCTCCTTCCCAAGGGGTACCGTCGGTTGATGTTCATGTTGCCAATCTGAGGAAGTTGTGGGATCAGACTCGACAAATTCTCCTACATAATTCCATGTTGTTCAAGAAACACGCTGATAAACGCAGAAGGGCGGCTCCTGTTTTTGTTCCTGGTGATAGGGTATGGTTGAGTACTAAAAACATTTGTTTAAAGGTTCCTACTATGAAGTTCGCGCCTCGTTACATTGGCCCTTACAGGGTCCTGGCTCGTATTAACCCGGTTGCGTATCGTCTAGTACTTCCATCTGCCTTACGCATCCTTAACTCTTTTCATGTTTCCTTGCTGAAACCGTTAATTTGCAACAGATTTTCCTCCACTGTTTCCTCTCCCCGCCCTGTTCAGGTTGAGGGTCAGGAGGAGTACGAGATCAACTCCATCATCGATTCTCGAATTTCTCGAGGGAGGTTACAGTATCTTGTCGACTGGAAGGGATATGGTCCTGAGGAGAGGACTTGGGTACCTCAGGAGGATGTTCATGCTCCTCGCCTCCGCAGGGCTTTTCACTCCCGCTTTCCATCTCGTCCCGGATGCTTCCGCCCGGTGGGCGTTTCTGAGGGGGGGGGGGGTACTGTCAGGGTACCTGTAGTCTCTACCTCTGATAAGAGGAGAGACTTAGACGTTTTCCCGTTCAGAAGGGTTGTTTCCTCCGTTCCTCGCGGTTCCTCCGGTCGGGTACACGCCGTCCGCGAGGGATCCACGCCATTTTATGACGTGACGCTCAGTAGCCGACGTCATGACGCCAAGCCGGCTCGACCTGTCACTCAAACCCTGAACACGAACCAGGACTTGTCGGGGGTGTGATTACCTCCTAGAACCGGGGTATTTAATAGAGCTTGCCGCATTTGCTCATTGCCCTGTCGTGGTTCTAGCCAGTCTAGTCACTCAGTGCTCTTGTATGTCTATTGTCTCTTTGGTTCTGACCCGGCTTGTTTGTATCACTCTGCTTATCTCTGTTATCCTTTGACCCGGCTTGTCTCTCGCTTACCTGTCTTCTCGTTCCCTCGACCTCGGCTTGCCTCTGACCATTCTCTACTTACTCCTTACGTTAAGTCCGGCCATTCTAAGGTCCGGTATACGTACCTACTACACTTTGTACTCTGCGTGTTGGATCCCTGTCCCGATCCTGACACCAGACTGATCAGCAATTTGGAACAGGATGGGACATTCCATGTAGTGGCTGTGCACGCTTTCGGCGTTCTCACCCTGCTGCTGCTCGCCTGTCTGCGCTGCAGCGTAACTACGCCCTTCCAGCTCACCGCCTCATGAGACTGTGCGAGCAGCAGCAGGCGATAGTGGAGTTTTAAATGCAGCAGGCACGGGTCAGTCGCTCTGCAGAACAGTTTTCTTTTTTTGTATGTCCCAATATTTTGGGGGCTACCCCAATTAAAATAAAAAATAGATATATATAAACAGTGTTGGCTACCTCCTCCTCCTCAACCACTGCACTGCCACTGTCACCGCCTCCTCAACCTATTGGTCACTTAGTATAAACTATATAGACCATAGCAGAAACTTGTGAAGGCCTTTTCTCCATGCATCAGGTGTTGAGCATTTCTCCATGCATCAGGACTGCAAGAAATGCACCGCAGGCCACAAATGTTTCTTTTTTTGTATGTCCCGATATTTTGGGGGCTACCCCAATTAAAATAAAAAATAGATATATATAAACAGTGTTGGCTACCTCCTCCTCCTCCACCGCCGCTTCCACCTACACCGCCGCGGTCACCGCCTTCTCAACCTATGGGTCACGTAGTATAAACTATGTACACAATAGCAGAGGCTTGTGAAGGCCTTTTCTCCATGCATCAGGAGTTGAGCATTTCTCCATGCATCAGGACTGCAAGAAATGCACCGCAGGCCACAAATGTTTCTTTTTTTTGTATGTCCCCATATTTTGGGGGCTACCCCAATTAAAATAAAATATATATATATATATATAAACAGTGTTGGCTACCTCATCCTCCTCCACCGCTGCTTCCACCTACACCGCCGCAGTCACCGCCTCCTCAACCTATGGTTCACGTAGTATAAACTATGTACACAATAGCAGAGGCTTGTGAAGGCCTTTTCTCCATGCATCAGGAGTTGAGCATTTCTCCATGCATCAGGACTGCAAGAAATGCACCGCAGGCCACAAATGTTTCTTTTTTTATATGTCCCAATTAAAATTAAAAAAAATATATATATATTATATATATATATATATATATATATATATATATATATAATATATATATATATACAGTGTTGGCTACCTCCTCCACCGCTGCATCCACCTACACCGCCACTGTCACCACCTCCTCAACCGATGGGTCACTTAGTATAAACTTAGTATAAACTATGTCACAATAGCAGAGGCTTGTGAAGGCCTTTTCTCCATGCATCAGGAGTTGAGCATTTCTCCATGCATCAGGACTGCAAGAAATGCACCGCAGGCTGCAAATGTTTACTTTTTTATATGTCCCAATATTTTGGGGGGTACCCCAATTAAAATAAAATATATATATATTTATAAAAAACAGTGTTGCTACCTCCTCCTCCTCCACCGCCGCTTCCACCTACCCAGCCACGGTCACCGTCTCCTCAAGCTATGGGTCACTTAGTATAAACTATGTACACAATAGCAGAGGCTTGTGAAGGCCTTTTCTCCATGCATCAGGAGTTGAGCTCAGTTTGAACAATGAAAGAATACCCTGCACTCCAACCCTCTCTCAAATTGATAATTCTGGTGATCCTCCTGACAGCCATGCTTTAGATTTTTATCATGTTCTTCCAAAGCTAAAATCAAAGATTCCTTCTAGTGCTATTTTATGGCTCAGCTGTATTTTTAATTTTTATGTTATTTTAAGTGATTTCCCTATCCACATTTGTTTGCTGGGCACTTATCCTACTCTTACCCCCATTTTACTTCCTTTTGCAGCCCTCTAGCCCTTTCCAGGAGTTTTTTAGAGGCATTTTTGTGGCCAAAAGTTCGGGTCCCCATTGACTTCAATGGGGTTCGGGGTCAAATTCAAGTTTGATCCCGAACCCGGAATTTTTTCAAAGTTTGGCTGAACCCGCCGGACCCGAACATCAAGGTGTCCGCTCAACTCTAATTAGGAGTCATTCTTATTTCTGCCAATACTGCAGGTAAGAGATCAGGCCAATTCTTAAATGTATTACCTGCGGATTTTCTGAGTTTATCTTTTATAGTTCTGTTAGTTCTTTCAACCTGTCCTAAGGATTGGTGGTGGTATGGGATGTGAAATTTACATATTTCTTAGAGTCTCACATACCTTCTGAGTAACTTTGGAGGTAAAAGAAGTTCCCTTATCGCTATTGATTATCAAGGGCACCCAAAACGAGGTATTTATTTCTGTTTTTTATTGTTTTTTTTATTGTTTTTTTTTTGTTTAGTACACAGAATTTCATTTACATACATAGACACAAGAGAGTATACATACATTGTCCCAAGGCTTGTACATCATCAATAATTTCCTTAATATGCTGCCATGAGTTAATTAATGTATTTTTTCCATTTTTTGCAATGGACATCTTGAAAGCCATCAAAGCATGGATCAGCAAACATTTCTTTTCTTTAGTTAATTGCGGTAAATTTAAATGTAAAAGCAAAATATCTGGAGTCCAGATGTGTGTGATACCCAAAAGATGATTTATTTGGACCAAAAATGTATCCCATGCTTCCCTAATCGGTGCACAGACCCACCATTTATGTAATTCATTCGCTCCCTCATTTCCACATCTCCAGCATCTAGAGATCTCTTCCTTTGAAAATGTCTGAATCTTATTTGGTTTCATGTACCATCTATTTAGAAGCTTATAATGAGCTTCCATAATATTTAAACAATGCACCGTGGAGTACACTGTCTGAAGAGCCCTACACCATTCCTTTATATCGATTTTTATTGATAAATCTCTTTCCCATTTAATTTTGGCTAGGGGCTGAACAAGTCCTTTTACACTTTTAATAATCTCGAGGCATCTAGTTAATATTTTTATATTTTTCTCTGAGTCTATTAAGTCATTTAATTTCATGCCAACTAGAGAACTTTGTAGAAAACTTTTTATCCTGATAAAAATAAAAGTCTGTGTAGCTGGAATGCCGAAAACTCTCCGTAACTTGGAGAAGGAAATAATCCTCCTATCCTCTAGTATATCTACTAATTTTTTAATCCCATGCCCAGTCCAATCTGCCGTGTCTAAATTTTCCATCCATATCCCCAGGCTTTTGAAAGGCAAGGCGGGTAGTATTTTATTCCTTAATTCTAATTGGTTTTTAAAATAGGTCCAAAACTTCACAAGAGGTCTAGTTATCAGATTATCGGTTGAGCACCTTGTATTTTTATTTCGAATACTATTTCTTGTAGGCCACAATAATCTGATAATATTATATGGATTTGTAATATCTTCCCCCTCTATTTCGAACCAATTTTGGGGATTTCTGTCCTTTTTAATTAAGGGTAAGGTATGCATCAACTGGGCCGCTCGATGATATAAGAAGATATTTGGAAAGCCAATACCTCCTTGTTTGTGCTTCAAATATAGGAGATCCTGCCCTATCCTGGGCTTCTTATCAAGCCAAATATAGTCTCTGAATATTTTATTTATGAGTTTAAGCCGTTGAGGTTGTATTTGTAGAAGAATCATCCTCAATAAATAAATACATTTAGGAAAAACATAAGCCTTAATAAAATTGACCGTGCCCCACCAAGATATCTGTAATGAATTCCATTGTTTTAGAGTGCGTGCATTCTCTAATCAGAGGGATTACATTGACCTTCATTATATTCTCTGGATCTCTCACTATATTTATCCCAAGGTACACAAATCCCTTTTTTTTTCCCATTTGAAGGCGTAATGTTCATTTAGATATTGGTAATCTTCTTCTTGCATATAGAAAGGTAATACCGTCGTTTTTTTGGACATTAAGTTTGTAATTTGACAAGCGGCTATAACTTTCAGTTACTTGCATGACAACTGGTACTGACCGGACTGGGTTGGTTAAAGTTAATAGAGTGTCATTAGCATTTTGGCTTATCTTAAAGTCTTTACCTCTCTTTTTAAAACCGGTTATTTCAGAGTTTTTTCGTATTTCATACACCAGGGGTTCAGCTATTAAAATATAAAAAGTGGGGAAAGAGGGCAACCCTGACGGGTGGCATTCGATAACTTGAACCACTCAGACTTAATCCCTGTAACGGATCACCTGGCACCCCGACTGGGTACCTCTGTTGAAGGATGCTCCTAGCGCTTACAGAGGGCTCCAAGCACTCCAACCAACACCATAACCACCGTAGACTCCTTCCAAGAGCAAGACAGGAACAAGCTCTTAAAAGAGCTTAGAAGTGATTATCCAAGGGAGCATGCAGAGCATAGCAATCCCTTGTAGTGATATAGCAATTCCCCCAATAAGAGACAGGACTCTAGATTGAGGGTGAAGTTGAACTCTTGTTTAATGGCAGGTACTCTGCTTTTATGCAGTGCTCCCCTGCAAGGGAGACGCCCACAGGCAATTAGACATTAACCAACCAGATAACGGTTACATCCCATAGATTCCCTCCCCTCTGCTTGGGAGATAATTGAGTTTCTTACTGTATCTACTCAATTATCTCCAAGCTAAAACTTGTACTTTTTTATGCATTTTTATAACTTTAAAATTATACATTCAATCTTCATAAAAAACACATATTAATCAGCATACTTGAAATATGAACATACTCAAAATTCATGCAAATCCTTCCATTAGTTCAAAAGTTAGTCGGAAGTCCTTTGTGAGTGACCACAGGCAAATTTTCCTGCCCAAAACAGTTCCATAGATTTGGGCTGTGCAGTCGGTCAATTTCACACAAAAAAAAATGACTAAGTCTCATTCGAACGCGCATTCGAATCTTCGAACGGGACTTAGTCTCTGTGGCTGAAAACTCGGTGCAGGAGAAGGTAAGTGTTAAGACACCTTTTGTGTCTATAAGTAAATCGCCGTTTAGTTCACCTTCCCCTCTCACCGTATCAAGTCTCTGTTCGTTTAATTTGTAATCTACTAACCATAACCAGGGGAAGCGGTAATCTCCCGAACGGGATCCGTGAACGTACTCTGGTTCCCGAACCGAACTCCACGAACTGCCGCTAACAGCCGAATCACGACATCCACCAAGCGGCATAAGTTTCCCATAAGCAGTCTCTAAGCGTGAATAAGAAATCCCCCCAATAACGAGACAGAAGCTCCGTATTGAGGGTCAAACAGGATCTGGCTTTACTGTGGGCTACCCGCCCGTATTTATGCGGATCTCCCACTTGGTGGACACTCCCCTAGGGGACCAAATGGGAGACTGAAATTACAGATGTACAGTAGGACATTCCAGACATACAGGCATATACTTTTCCCATAATGCAATATGGTTTCCTCCTTCCTGCCCTGGAGATAATTGGGAAGAAATGCAATTATCTCCAGGACAAAGACCCATCGCCATTTTAAATATAAAACCAGAAAATACATAAAAATACATAACTTTATGATAACTGTATATTTCACATCCATATCACATATCCCCAGATAGCCGGGATCTGAGGGCACATTATTGACGAATAGCGCTCAGATCCCATTCGTATAGTTCAATCGCCATGGAGTCAAAGTTCTTATAGTCTTTCAGCAGACGATCGACTCCATGGGAAGGCTATCTGGGTTAAGTACTTTCGGTCGACGGTAAAACTCCCGAACAGCTGGTATTTGTATGGTTTTGTCGAGACCCATGGTTTCAGCGGTGTTCGGCAGAAAGGGTGTCCGTTTTTAGTTCCATGGAATCAGAGCCGAACACCGCTGGGCTTTCGTATGGTTAAAAATGGCCGCTGCCTCGTGGTTGACATACGAACGGCGGCCACCCTGAAGTCGGTTTAATTGAGAAGTGTCTGCGGTTAACCACAACGTTCTAATTGGGATCAAAAGGTTAACCAGCAGCACACTTCTCTTCTGGGTGGCCATCCGTTCGGTAGTTTTATTCGTGAAAACAGTCATTCGGATGGTTATGATACTGGAAACAGTCATTTGGACGGATGGCACAAAATAGACGAATCCACAAAAGAAATAGACAGATGGATGGTTCTGTCACACGGCTCCCCCCTTGTGGGACACTCCGGCAGACCCGGCTTGACCCTGTGGCGGGTCAACTTGGGGATGCCCGGACTAAGAGGTGGTGGAGATGTCTGTTTGCCGGGATAAGCCATCCGCATTTCCGTTCAGCTTACCGGGTCTGTAGCTAATAGTAAAGTTGTAAGGTTGTAATGCCAAGCTCCATCTTAGCAGTCTCCCATTGTCTCCTGAGACCCGGTTAAGCCAAACGAGGGGGTTATGATCCGTCACAAGGGAAAACTCTTGCCCATACAAGTAGGGACTTAACTTTTTCAATGCCCAGACCAGGGCCAAACATTCTCAACTGCCGCATAGCTCACTTCTCTGGGTAGTAATTTTCGACTGAGGTATGCGACAGGATGCTCTCCTCCATCTTCCCCGACTTGGCTCAACACAGCCCCCAGTCCATACATGGAAGCATCTGTGTGAACGAGAAAACGTTTGTTAGGGACTGGGGCAGCCAAGACAGGGGCATTCACGAGAGCCTGTTTCAGTGCCTGGAATGCAGCTTCACAAGCCGGGGACCACAGGACCTGCTTAGGCAAGTTCTTTTTCGTCAGGTCCGTCAGGGGCTTAGCAATAGAGCTGTAGTCAGGAACAAAACGTCGGTAGTACCCTGCTGTTCCCAAGAAGGCCAATACCTGGGTCTTAGTAGTGGGTGTGGGCCAGTTAGCCACCGCTTCCACTTTGGCTGGCTCTGGTCTCTGGCTCCCACATCCCACTCGGTGACCCAGGTACTGTACTTCTGCCATACCTAGATGGCACTTCTCTGGCTTCAATGTCAGGCCAGCGGCCCGGATTTTATCCAGTACCACCCCTATGTGTACCAGGTGTTCCTCCCAGGACCCACTGTAGATCGCTATGTCGTCCAAGTATGCACAGGCAAATTCTTGGAAGCCATCCAGGAGTCTATCCACCATCCGTTGGAAGGTAGCCGGGGCATTCTTCATCCCAAAAGGCATGACCTTAAATTGGTACAGGCCAAATGGGGTGACGGATGCCGACTTGGGGATAGCATCCTCGGCCAGGGGGATCTGCCAGTAGCCCTTACATAGGTCTATGGTGGTCAGATAACGTCCCCTGGCAATACGATCTAGTAATTCGTCTACCCGGGGCATCGGGTAGGCGTCAGTGATGGTCCGCTCGTTGAGTCGCCTGTAGTCCACACAGAACCGTGTGGTCCCATCTTTCTTAGGTACCAGGACTACAGGCGAAGCCCAAGGGCTGTCAGAGGGTTCGATGACCCCGAGCTGGGTCATCTCCTGTATCTCCTTCCGCATTCCGTCTCGGACTGCTTCAGGGATACGGTAAGGCGGCTGTCATAAGCGGGTCTGTCCAGGGGTCTCTACCTTGTGTACAGCGAGGTGGGTGTAACCTGGCTCCTGGGAGAAAGTTGCTTGTTTCTCCCACAACAACTGTTTCGCTTGTACCCTTTCTGTGGGGTTTAACCTGTCTCCTAACTGTACGATGGAGGTGAGGTCAGTCTGGGGGTCCCTCTCTAACAGATCGGGAAGCGGCAAGTTCTCAGGGTCATCTGTAGCTGGGGCACATACGGCTGCAATGTTCTCAGGTCGTTCTTGGTATTCTTTCAGCATGTTCACGTGAAAGGATCTCTGGACCCTTTCGTCTGAACAGCTGGCTATCAAATAGGTAGTGTCGCAGATCTGCGCTACTATCTTGTACGGGCCTTGCCAAGATGCTTGCATCTTGTTGGCCTTCACAGGTTTGAGCACCAATACCTTTTGCCCCACCTGGAAGGCTCGCTGTCGGGCACCCTGATCGTACCATCTTTTCTGTTTCCCCTGGGCCGCCCGGAGATTCTCCCTTACCATCAGAGACAGTTTCTCCATGCGGTCCCGGAGTTCCAGAACATATGGCACTATGGGGGTCCCTTCCTGCTCAGTCTCCCCCTCCCAGTGGCCCCGGATGAGATCCAGGGGTCCGCGGACCCGTCTCCCATACAGTAACTCAAAGGGGGAGAACCCAGTAGATTCCTGGGGCACCTCCCGGTACGAAAACAACAGGTGAGGCAGGAATCTCTCCCAGTCCCTGCAAGTGTCTGTAAAGGTCCTCAGCATCTGTTTGAGGGTACCGTTAAAACGCTCGCAGAGACCGTTAGTCTGTGGATGGTAAGGTGAGCTAAGCAAGGGTTTAATGCCACACACTTTCCACAGCTGCTGGGTGAGCACAGCAGTAAATTGGGTTCCCTGGTCGGAGAGAATCTCCTTAGGGAACCCAACCCTGGTAAAAATTCTAACCAGGGCATCAGCAACCGTCTCATTTGGGCATCAGGAACAGCATTATAAAAATCCATTATGCCCAAATACAGTTCTTAAAGGGTCAGTAACAGTATAATATCAGTCCATAAGCCCCAACTCAGTTCCTTAAAAGGCAATACATCCCAGGGCCATAGTCGCAGGGCAGGAGGCTGGCAAACAGGCCCCTCCAAAAACCAGTGGCGAGGTTACTTTCACCACAATCCCCCCTCCAACAATCCTACCCGATGGTGAGGAGTATAAGGCCATAATTGCCGGGAGAATCTGACCTGAAAACCCAAAAGCTTTTAGATTTGACTGCATGAAGTTCCAGCTAACCCTATCAAATGCCTTATCTCCGTCTTAGGCCATCATTAAAAATGGGGTTTTACTCACATGAACCTTTGTAAATATATTTAAAATCTTCATAATGTGGTTAGAGGACATCCTTCCTGGGATGAAGCCCACCTGATCCTTTGCAATCAAAGAGGAGATTATATTCTAAATTCTTTAAGCAATAATTGAGGCATAGATTTTATAATCATTATTTAATAGGGCTATTGGCCGATAATTAGTTATTTCTTCTGGATTTGTATTGTTTTTTAAAATAGGGAGAATGTTAGCTGCCAACATGTCTTTTGGTAGTTTGCCTGTATTCATGGCTAAATTATAGCAGTCTACCAGTCTGAGCCACCTGGTCCTTATATATTTTGAAAAAAGGAATCTGAGAACCCATCTGGTCCCGGCGCTTAATGTTTTTCCCTAGCATCAATAGATTCAATAACATCCTGGAGAGAGAGATCTATATTCAATTGATCTAGTTGGGAGACATTTAGCCTAGGGAGGTGGATATTCAAGAAATAATTATTTATATCTTCTTGAGGTGATGTAACTGGTAAATTATATAGTTTATAATAATAATCTCTAAATACCGCTCCAATTTTGTTAGGATCCAGTATTGTTTCAGTTCCATGTTTTATTTTTGTAACTAATTCAGTTTTTTGTTGATTTATTTATTTTTTTGATTTTTTATTTTATTTGTGCATAGCGTGAACAATCATGTTTGCACTGCCACGATAGCTAGTGCAAGCAGGAATGGAAACATATAGTAACATAGGTATGGCATTGAAAGACATTGCACATTTATATTTAGGATAGGAAACATGTGAAGAGTTAAACCAGCTTGTATGATCAAAAAGTATGGTGAAGCTTAACACATATTGTATGTTCTATATACTAATGAGTAATATGCTAGTGCCATCGGTAACTCGATTGGAGCAACAACATGCCTGGTATTTAGCCACCAGGCATGTTGTGCACTATACGCAAGAGGGTAGTGTGAAACGTATGGCATAAGGCTTTATCATAACCGGCTGTAGTATGTTATTCAACAGGCCATGTTCTAGCTTGCATTGCTGCTAATAATAGCATAGCAAAACCCTCTTGTATCTCGTTTACTCCGAGCCTAGTGTGTTTAACATGTTAATGGCATTATGAGTAATTCTCAAGACTGTAATGATATAGGCTGGAATAAACTAGGAACAACATCAGCATTAATAAAATTTCTAATCGTTTGGCCTATAATATTAAGGCAATGTGAGAGTAATTAGAAGGAGACAGCAGATCAGCATAACTTAACAGACTAAGAGTTCGTGTTGCAGCACAGAAAACTTTCTCCAGAGCTCGGGTAAAGTTTTTAGGTCTCAGTCTTCAGGGTGGCTCGTAGTCAGCCGACGCCCGCTCTGTGGAGCCGCTGGGGTTGCGTGTAAGCCTCTCGGGGCCAGGCTTGCTTGGATGCCTCAGGGGTTCCTCCATGCCTCTGCGGCTCCTTGTAGCGAGTTGTGCTGTTTGTTTGTGGCGAGGCACTTCTCATGGGCCTGCTCCAGAGCCTGCACCATGATGCCACTTGCTTGGCCCCTCCTTGGGTCCAACTTTAGATAGCTGGGGTCTCTGCTGCGTAAGGGTGCTCTTTGTCGGTTTGGTCCCTTCTGCGTCTGTGGTTGGTGCCGTGGGGGGTTGCCCCTAGTGGCCCTAGGCCCAGGAAGGCGTATAGTGCTGTTTTGTGTTGGTCGTGCGGTCGGGTTGCCTCTGGGGAATTTTCCAGGTCTCGTCCAGTCAAGTGTCCGCTTTCTCACCTGCGGTGTTGTTGTCTGGGGCGCCTGCTTCATTCGTTCTTTGAGGTTAGTCCAAAAATTGTTGAAGGCCACCTCCAGACGCACTTCGAAGTCATCGAACGGCTCGGGGAGATCGGCTCTGCGCTGCACAGTGTCCTGTATTGCATGCCCCTCCGCCATCTTGCGTGCCCTTGCTTTGTGCTCTGTAGGTCGTGAGGGTAGCTCACGGCTTACCGGGGGGATCCAGTCATGTGGCCCAGCGGGGACCGGGATAACCCCCACCGGCCCAGAGGGGGGGAAGCGAGACCCATGCTTTCTGCTGGTCGAGTAATGGACGGAAGACCGGCCGTATCTCCCACCCGGTAGCAGTTTGCAGGCCTCAGGGGGCCCTCGTCTCCATGAGTACGGTTTGCCATCGAGTTTTCGCATCAAGAGGCTGCCTACATGTCCCCAGCTTGAAGTATGCCCGTTTTGGTCAGAATTATGAGGTAAAATATCTCTTTTTGGGCATAAAATGACATTGAAATTGAGGAGCTCCCTCTCCCTGTGTCCTACTCAGTCAGTTGCCAGGCCCCGCCCCCCTTTTTGTTGATTTTTAACTTTGTTAGTAAGGAGTTTATCTGCCTTATTCCCTCCATAATAATAATTAATATACTGTAATTTTCATATACTGTAAATTTCTGTTTATTTTAGAAATCAAAATTTCATTTATTTTATTTTCTATAATCCTAATTTGATTCGATAGGACTCTTGTGGGTGCAGCAATATTTTTTTTTTTATAGCAATCACTTAATTAATAATAATAATAATATCTTAGCCATAGTTTTAGCATTTTCACGGGCCACAGGTAACATTTCTATCCATTTGGAGAACTGGTCCACTATGACTAGCAGGTATTGGTATCCTTTAGATTTTGACATATGAGTAAAATCAATCTGTAGAGATTACATAGGCCCATATGGTGGGGGAAGATGTTCATGTAAACCATGTACTAGGCCTCCTGTGTTATTTCTAGTGCATGTAAGGCATCAGGGAAGTTGGGCCTTAACTAAATGTAGTACATTTCTCATACAAAACCTCTATGGTTTATTTTTGGCCAATGTGTCCAATCCCATGAAAATGAGAAATAAAAATTGGGGGTGATGTCTGGGGAATACCTACTTGTCCCTCCTTCTCTGACCATAGACCATTATGATCAATGGACAGATCCTCCTTTTGCTAATATGAAAGGTCTGTGGAATCTGACATACTCTGAATGGCAGTGATATCCATGCCAGGTATAGGTGGTAGAGGAACCATGGACAATTGTTGCTGAGTAGTAGAGGGGTAGTCCGGGTGAATTGGACTATGTAAGGCCACATGTTTGGCTGCTGCATCAGCCAATGCATTACCCTGAGTTACCTCTGTACCATCTGTAGAATGTCCTTTACATTGACAATATAGATGGTTGGGGTAGCAACAGTGAGTCAAGGAGGTCATTGACCAGCTGGGCATGTGAAATGCCCTTGCCATCTGCGGTGATAAAACCGCCATTTTGCCAAAGAAGACCAAAATCATGGGCTACGCCAAATGCATAGTAGGAATCTGTGTAGATAGATTAGCCTGAAAAAAAGTTTTTGGGGGAAGAGATAAGGGGTAGTGTCAATCTCTTCATGATCCCACTTTTGGGATTGATATTGGGCCACTGCCCAATTTGGGTTTTGGGGTCCTGTGTTTGTATAGCTCCTTATAGAACTTGTTAAAGGCTTCACCTATATCCCCCTGGGAGATGTACCACTCATCTCCTTGAACTATTTTCTCAACTCGATTATTTGATTTTTTTTTTTTTGTTGTTGATTGGTTAGAATTTGATCTGCGCTGTTATATCTATAATAATATTTAGTTTTCATCTTGATCATATTATGATCGATCCTCTCTATAGTTTTTATTTTGATCTCTTTTAGTTTGTGTTGGTTTTCTTGACTAGAATTTAACTTAGGAGTGTTTGATATTTTATATAACTGTATGTGCAGATCTTGTAATCTAAGTCCTGCCTTTTTACTTTATTAATTTGATGCAATGACCTCTTATTACCGCTTTATATGAGCATCAAATTATATCATCCTCTACCTCAACAGTCTGGTTCTCATTAAAAAAAGCATAAAGACAAACTCCCTAAATATCCTCTATCCTCATTATTTAATAATATTGATTCATCTAATTTCCATGTTATATTAATGTATTTCTTTTTAGTTCCTTTTATATTCATTAATCAGAATCATGATCTGACCAGATCATTGCTTTAATTTGTATCATATTTACTCTCTCCAATATATTCTGTCCTCCAAAAACCAAATATATCCTAGATAGAGAATTATGGGGCCAAGAATAAATGGAGTATACACTTAAATATGGGTTTTGAACACGCCATATATTATACAAAGCATTATTATTTATTAACTTATTGAATGATTTTGCATATTTGAGACTTTTTTATTAAAATTTAGATTTTATTATTGGATTTGTTTTTCTCCGCATTAGGCACCATGGCCACTCTTTCTGCTCGATTTAGAATAAATTTCAAAAGGTTAAGGGGATTAGTATTAGGTAAATAAACATTTATCAATGTAAATAATTCCCCATTGATAGTACCAGATTAAAAAAAATGCCCTCAGAATCTGAGTCTTGGTATCTTATATCAATTTGCCAATTTGCCAAAAATATACCAACAACATGTATTTCTGGTAGCGAGGTCAAAAGGTTATTTTACTGATGGTCGGCAACATGATAATTTTTAAGCTGACGTTTAACAATAGTCTGACCTTTTACAGTAGTCACTTATTTCATTTTAAAGCCTTTCAATTTCCTTTATCTGACCATCATCTGCTAAACCTTTGACATTGGCATACCCCCGTACCCAAATTTCACCACACTCAACTCTCCAATCCCGCAGAAACCTCCACTGCGTTGATCTCTAGCATTTCTCCACCAAACTCCAAACTCTCCTTTTACCCATCTCAAATATCACTTGACCTAACTCTGCAACCTCACTCTACCACTCCACTCTCTCCTCTCAACTACACATCATAGCACCTCCTACATGTAAATGTAGCAAGTGCTCCAAATTACAACCCTGGAACACCAAGCTGACCTGATACCTCCAAAAATGTTCTATAACTGCTGAACACTGCTGGAGAAAGTCTCACTCTGCACCTGACTTCCTCCACTATAAATTTATGCTGCACTCCTACAGTCTGCAAAAGTAAATTACTTCAACAGCCTCATAAGCACACTGTGCCCCCAATCCAAATGCCTATTTCACAATGTTAATGCATCCTTCGCCCTGTTGCTCCCCCTCCTCTTACCCCCCTGACTGCTTTAATCTTTGCAACTCACTTCACTGAGATTTCTACAATCAGGGAAGAGATTTCTAATCTCTCTCCTTCTCCTACTAATGCATTACCCAATCCCACTCCCTCCGCTCCGTCTATGCTTATTTGCACCTACTAGAATGGAAGAAGTTTCTGCTCTGCTCCGGTCCTACCACCCCACCATCTGTTCCCTCGATCCTATTCCCTCATATCTCATCCACACTCCGTCTCCCTTTCTTGCTCTTCCTCTCACTAAAATTTTCAATCTCTCCCTTTCCCTCATTTCCTTCACCCTGCAAGCATGCAACCATAACTCTGATTCTAAAAAAGCCCAACTTTGACCCCAACTCCCCATCTAGCTACCGCCCTCTATTGCTACTGCCATTTGCCTCCAAGATCCTTGAGAGAGTTGTGTATGCGAGATTGACTACCTCTAATCCAGCTCTCTGCTTGATGTGCTTCAGTCTGGATTCTGCGCTCATCACTCTGTTGAAACAGCCGTGATCAAAGTATCCACAATTTAATCACTGCTAAATCTCGTGGCCATTACTCTATCTTAATTCTCCTCAATCTTTCGGCTGCCTTTGGCACTGTTGATCATCAACAGCTTCTTCTCATTCTCCGTAATCTCAGTCTACAGAATACTGCGCTTTCCTGTTGCTCCTCTTAAGTGCTTTTTCAGTGTTTCTTTCTCTGGCTCTGCCTTTTCTCCCCAGCCCCTCTGTGTTGGCATTCCCCAAGATTCAGTCCTTTGTCCCTTACTGTTCTCTATCTATACTGCCTCCCTTGGTAAACTCCTCAGCTCCTTTGACATTCATTATCATTTAAATGCAGATGACATGCAAATCTACCTGTCCTCTCCTGATCTCTCTCTGCCCATCTTGACTTGTGTCTCTGACTGCCTCTCTGCAATTTCCAACTGGATGGCTGCTCACTTCCTTAACCCCTTAAGGACACATGACATGTGTGACATGTCATGATTCCCTTTTATTCCAGAAGTTTGGTCCTTAAGGGGTTAAACTCCACCTGTCCAAAACAGAACTTCTGGCCTTTCCTCCCTCAAGTGTTGCTACTTCCATGTCTGTCTTCCTCCAAGTCAACAGCGCCACCATCACCTCTACCTTATAGGCTCGCTGCCTTGGTGTTCTCTTTGACTCTGACCTCTCCTTCCCCCTCATGTCCAGTCGATCGCCAAATCCTGCTGCTTTCATCTCAAAAACATAACTCACATTTAACACAAGACACGACTAAGGTGCTGGTCCATGCCATTGTTCTTTCTCTCCTTGACTACTGCAATCCCCTTCTTACATGTCCCCAGCTTGCACTGCTGCAATCTATAATGAATGCAGCGGCAAGGCTCATTTTCCTGTCCGCCCGCACCTCCCACGCCTCCCCCATCTGGCAGTCCCTACATTGGCTTCCAGTGAGATATAGGGCTCAATTTAAAATTCTGGTTCTTGCTTACAAGTCCCTACATAATGCTGCTCCAACCTACCTATCCTGCCTAATACACAAGTATGTCCCGTCGAGGCCCCTGCGCTCAGCTGAAGACCTATGTCTATCCTCTGTCCGTACTCCCACATCCGATGCTCGCCTTCAAAATTTTTCCAGGTCTGCACCATTTCTGTGCAACTCCTTTCCCTTCTCTGTTAGACTTTCACATAGTCTCCACTGCTTCAAAAAATCTTTTAAAAAACACACACTTCTTTAGGAAAGTATATCAAATAAACTGTTAGCAGGTCCCCCTCCACTGCAACTGTTAAAAATTACCTACTACATTCTCAGTGAATACTTTTCTAGCAACCTATTTTGTTACCCCTACTTCTACCCTTTGTGTCACTATACCCCACTCCCTCTAGCATGTAAGCTCATTGAGCAGGGCCCTCAACCCCTCTGTTCCTGTGCATCCACTTGTCTGGTTACAATTACGTGTCTGTTAGTCCACCCATTGTATAGCACTACAGAATTTGCTGGAGCTATGTAAATAATATCATAATAATAATAATAATAATAATAATAATAATAATAAATAATAAGGCAGTGCTTCATCTGTTATTGTAAAGTTTAAAATACTCTTCATCAGCCAATATCTTTTACGGTTTATATACTGAGAGTAATATCCCCCCAATATCCCATTTAGAACGCTAGTTAGAACATCAGTTAGAATGTTACAACCCTGACCTAGTGCCAAAACTGCAAGGTGCATGCTCCCTGTATGACCGCAATTTCGTATAGACAATCCCATCCAGGGGAGCATTCGTGGATTGCTTCCCGACTTGTTTGTCTCCCGAACAAGGACCTCCCCGGTGCCCTGTTAAAATGTTCACACCTGTGGCGAAAATAACCTCGCCACTGGGTTTTTGAGGGGCCTGTGTTCCAGCCTTTTGCCCCAGGATTATGGCCCATATGCTAAAACGTTGTTTTCTCACTGTAAAAAGGCTTGTTTGTGACTTTTTACTATGTGGTTCGGTAAATGGGATTTACTGAACAAACTACCGAACAGCCTGACCACACACGTGGAGTGTGCAGCCAATTTACCTCCCAGGCTGGTGATTAACCGCAAGCTAATTGACTAACGACTTGGTGGTCACCGTTCATATAGTTGAACTCGTGGCGGTGGCCATCTTGTTTAGTTGAACTCGTCAGCTGTGTTTTGCCGTCAAGTTCATGGAACTCAAATCGTATACACACGAACACCGCTGAACTTTACCTTCTCTGGAACTTCGGTGCTTCGGCTGGAGTCGAATGGTGTTTGACAATTTGAACTCCACTTTAACATTGGATATTTACACGAACGGCCCGGTTCGTGCATTTGAACTGCATTGGAACTATGTGAAATAAACCAGCTGCACAGCCTAAATCCCTGGAACTATTTGGGGCATGAAAGCCATGCTTGCGGTCGGTCAAATATGACTTTCAGGAATTTCCTGAACCCCACTCTGATCTGGGTAATTTTTGGATATGTTGTTCATCCAGATCAGGGCTATCCAGGGATGTATAGTTATGGGGATATGTGCCATTTTGGGGTGTTTTCTGCGTTTTGTGAAAAATTAGTTTTTTCTGCTTGGGGATAATTGAGTTATCCCCAATTATCTCCCAAGCAGAAGGGAAGGGTTTGTGTACATTATCTGGGAGCGTCTAACTATACAAGACTGTCCTGATTGGCTTTGTAATTTTGTATCCTGTGTTCCAAAAGGTCCACGTGGGTGGTAACCTGTATAAAGAGACAATAAACCCTCAGACTGCTGAGTTCCTGTTTTACCCTCAACATAGAGCCTCGTCTCATGTGAGGGGGAAAAGGCTGCATCTACACTGGGGGTTGCTATACTCAGTATACTCCCCTGGGCTATAATCACTAAGCTCTTTTAAGAGCTTGTTCCTGCTACTCTCTCTTGGAACCTGGAGCCTTGCCGTAGATCCAGGGTGGGTAGAGGATGGCGAGTTCCCAGCCAAGCTGCGGCGGTTCATGGGATCTGAGGTGCTTATGGTGTCTGGTAAAGTGTTGATTGTCCTTGGTAAGCACTAGGAGCATCTGTCGGTGTAGGTACTCAACTGGGGTACAGGAAGCTCCATTACAACACCAATCAATTAGAACACTCTCACTCGCAACATAGTGTGAAACCGCAAGGGAAGTAATTAATGAGTGCTCCCCTGGGTAGCAGCCATTTCATACAGACGAACGTCAACCTGGGGGAGCATTCATATCATGAAAGGAGATGCTTCCCTGGCCTGGTTTCCACACAGATACCCTGCGAACGGAGACTGTTCGAGGCAGGTGCCGTTCTGAGGGTCCCTGAGGTTGATGTGGGCACCTTTTGGGCACTGGCTAGTTTGGAGGGCTTTCTGTGCCTGGGAGACAAAGGGACCTTCCTTTTTCCCGCCCTTTGGCTCCCAGGCACAAAAGCTCCTGGCGTCCTGTGCTGGGTGGCAGGCTTTGGGGACAAAGGGAACAAAGTCAATTCCCATGCTAGGACCCCAGGGAATCATGGGATGTGGCCCTGTATGGTTGTGTTGGAGACCTCTTGCATGTGGATATGCATTAAAGCAGAGTGTGGCATAACAAAATTGTGTTGTACCTCCAGATCTGTGTCTCGTTCAGTTACTGGGGGAAATGGCTGTCTACTTGCTCTGAGGGCTCCTGAGAGGCTGAGGGAAGGAATTAGCAGAGGTAACCAGTCGGGTTACCTGTGGTCCGCTATAGCTAGTGGCAGGGGCGGGATGAGTACTTCCCCACTAGATGGAACCAGCGTTCATTAGCCAAGGCGTCCATGGACTACACAAAACTAAAGAGGCAAACGCCACAAGAATTGCTGCAGGCCAGAGAACAATTGGCCGGCAACCGACCTAAGGCTGATTTAATGTCCACTCTCATGGAAGATTATCTGCAAAGCGGTGGGGTCGCTGCATCAACCCCGGAGGGCGAGAAGGATGCCTTCCTTAAAGTAATGGCCTGCCACCTGGCCTACTACCCAGATCCTGTCCAAGACCATCTCAGAGGTCCAGACCTACATCCTGACGCTGCTCGGATGGGCAGCAGATGTGGCCCTAGTGTTTGCAGCACCTGCCAAACCGAAGCCCAAGGTGCCATACACTGTGTTCAGGACATTCAATGAAGCAGAGGAGGACATTGATGAGTTCCTCCAGGACTTCAAAAGGCTCTGCACGCTTCAAGAGATTGCTCCCTCTGCCAGGGTCCCCCTGCTCGCCGGGAAGTTAACCGGTAAGGGTGCCGACGCCTCTCGAGGGTCTACAAGACTACGACCTGGTAAAGAAGGTCCTTTCTGGCCAGATACACTGTGACCACAGAGATGTATCGCTGGAAGTTCTGAGAGTCCTAAAGGGGGAGCCAAGATTTCCATGCCGAGTGGGCTTGTAGCCTGACCCGGCAGCCCAAAATTGGATGAACTCCCAGGACGCCAAGTCCCGCGAAGCAATCCTTCAGCTGTTCCTGCTGGAACACTTTTACAACGGTCTCTCCCATGAGGGGCAAGAATGAGTAAGAGACTGGCAGCCCAAAACCCTAACCAAAGAAGAGTATCTAGATGCCCGCCGACCTTCCAAGACCATCTCCAGTCCCTCCCTACATCCTACAACCCCGACCTTCACCCCACACTGGTCCTGGCGCCAACCCCGAGGGTGCCATACAAAGCTAGCAACAAGTGCATTTGTGTGTTCCCCTCTGTATTACCTGTATTGTACCCACTGTCCGTTCGAGAGTTAATACAAAATGAACTCATCCGTGCCCCCACATACACCCCAACTCACTCCGAAGAAGCCTGGACCATCCTACATGAGGCAGACCAATTTAAGCCGCCACCGACAACTGGGACCACCACAGGCATCAGGTCCTGAACGGGCGTGCAACACGGCTCATCCCAGAGGCGGAGAAGACCGGGGGAACCATCGCTGTCCAGGTAGCAGGGGGGGCTGTCTACTGCCCACGTTCACCTCTACTGGGGCACCGGGGACAAGAGAGTGGAAATCAGGCTCATGAATGAGCTACCAGCTGGGATACTCTTTGGCAACGACCTGGGACACCTTACCTACTCGTATATGTGCACACCGACGTCCTTGAAGAAACCTATCCACACTCTGTGGCTCGGTCAGCACACATGCCCATCCCCTTGCCCCGGTTCCCCAAAGTCGTCCCCTCATCATGGCCCCCTGTGCTTGCTCCCTTGCCCCAGTCCCACGTGGACTTCCTCTTACCCTGGTCACCTTCCCCTGGGAACCAAGCACTCCACCAGGGACCATAAACACAGCAGTCCCCACGAACCACCGCAGCTTGGTTGTGGTCTCGCCGTCCTCCACCCATTCTGGACCTAAGACCAGGATCCAGCTTTTAGTGGGTGAACCTCTCCTTAAATCCAGAGAGCAAGAACAGGAACAGCTCTTACAAGAGCTAATGATTATACTCTGGGGAGTATAGTGATTATAGCAATCCCCAGAGTGTGGTTCTCCAATTCCCCAAACATGAGCCCAGACTTCATGAAGGGTAGAACAGGTCTGTTTAACCCCTTAAGGACACATGACATGTGTGACATGTCATGATTCCATTTTATTCCAGAAATGTGGTCCTTAAGGGGTTAATGGAAGCAAGCACTCACAATTTATACTATTCCTCAGGCCAGAGGCACACCCCTTGGACCTGATGGTATACAGGCACACAAAGGACACAAACCAATCAAAACAATACAACAATGTCTGTCACTCCCACATACACAGTAAAATCCCTCCCTTCTATCCTGTAGATAATTGGCTTAACTAACCGTAGTAAACTGATTTCATGCCCAAAACAGTTCCAGAGAATTTGGCAGCCAGTCTATTTCCAATGTTACATGCAGTTCAGATAGACGAACGGCGACCGTTCTTGCAAACCGTCAATGTTAAAGTGCCGTTCGAATTGTCAAACAGCGTTTGACTCCAGTCGAAGTGTTGAAGTCTGGAGAGGGTAAGGTTCAGCGATGTTCGTGCCATCGTGTGTCCAATTTGAGTTCCATGAACTCAACGAAGAAACACAGCTGAACGAGTTTGACTGGATTAAAATGGCCGCCGACACGTGTTCGTATGTCGAATGGCAGCCTGTTCGACTACTTCTGTACTTCGGCTGTATCCGAAGTCCCACTTCAAAAGTGCAAAGCTGCTCCCATATATTTTAAAGGGGCAGCAACAGTATATTAAAATCTGATTTGCCCATATAGGGCTTGTAAAGGGAAATACATCCCAGGGACCATAGTCACAGGGCAAGAGGCTGGAAAGCAGGCCTTTCCAACTCCCAGTGACAAAGGTGCTTCTTAGTCTGCTTCACGGGGTACCAGACTCCTGCCCAAGTTCTTTGGATCAGCAAGCCAAGGCTGACTTACTCAGGTGGGGGAAGTTTTTGGCTGAGTGGAACGGTATCTCCATGTTTATCCCCCCCCCTTCTCCTAATCCTCACCCATCATTCACACAGACGCTGCAGCCAACAAGGGTTTCGCAGCTATCTTCGGTAATCACTGGTTCAGGGGTCAATGGCCTACTGAAACGGATGCCTTGCCAGGATTCAGGGAGACTTCAGCCTTATTGGAAATTTATCCCATAGTGGCGGCCGCACACACTTGGGGTCATCTCTGGTAGCAACCGTCCAGTTCCACTTAGTCTGTTTTCACATCCCGGGTATCCACAACACGGCCGCTGATGCTCTGTCTCGTTCTCAATTCCAGGTATTCTTCCAGGCACACCCTACGGCCCAACACCAGCCATCCAAGACACCATGGTTTCACGAACTAATCCTGGATTGAACGCACTAATGCATCACGCTAGGTCTCTCACACACCAAGCACTATCAACTAACACAGCTGTCACCTACAGTAGGGCACTTACCATTTTTAATAAATTCACAGCAGATTTCGGATTACAAGGTGATTTTTCTACTCAAACCATGGTGGCTTTTGCCTTCTTGTGCCACTTACATTTAAAGCTTTCTCACAATACCATTAAACTATACCTCACAGGGGTTCAGCACCACAGTCTCACTAATTTCCCTAACAACACCCACTTCTTGTCATCATACCCCATCAAGAAAGTGTTAAAGGGTATCTCAAAGGTTTCTGTTCCACTTACCACCACCAGACTACCAATAAATGGGCCTATCTTTAGATCACATGATGAAACCCCATTCGATCCCAACACAAACCTGGTGATCAGTTCTGCCATTTATCTAGCTTTTTATGGTTTCCCTAGACCCAGAGAATTCACCGTTGTTTGTCAAGGGGATATCTCACACAGCCTTAAAACCTCACACCTCACTAAGGTGGAAGATCACTACGTACTCACTCTCCCATCTACCAAAACTAATCACTCAGTACACCCTACTATTATTCCCCTCTTTCCCACTGATAATACTTGGTGTCCGGTTAAGGCACTAGACCATCTTCGGTCAACTCATCACACGCATTTACCAGACTCTCCGCTCTTATTATTACAAGGGCACCCACTCACCACTGCTAAATTCACAACGCACATCAGAACCTTACTGACAAAACTGGGTTTGTTCGCTGGTCACTCATCCGCATAGTAGTTGCTTCATCAGCCTCTAGTACACACACCCCGGTTCACATCATCAAGAGACTGGGTCGATGGAAATCCTCCATATACCATACGTACATACCACGACCAGAAAGAGAGCTTCGCCAAGCCTTAAGGAATTTGGTTATGTACTAAATGCAATAGAGTGTGTTTTTTTTTAACTTCTCTTTGCCCTCTTTTATTTACAGACCCACTCGACACTATCCATTACGTATTAAATTCCGAGCACAAGTAGAAAGGCCATTAGGCCTGAAAAAACACACACCAGTTCTGGGTTTGCTTTTCACAAGAAGCATTGCCTGATGTAAATGATGCCTTGCACAAAAGAGCTCTCAGAAGACCTACGATTAAGAATTGTTGACTTGCATGAAGCTGGAAAGGGTTAGAAAAGTATCTCCAAAAGCTTTGCTGTTCATCAGTCCACGGTAAGACAAATTGTCTATAAATGGAGAAAGTTCAGCACTGCTGCTACTCTCCCTAGGAGTGGCCGTCCTGTAAAGATGACTGCAAGAGCACAGCGCAGACTGCTCAATGAGGTGAAGAAGAATCCTAGAGTGTCAGCTAAAGACTTACAAAAGTCACTGGCAAATGCTAACATCCCTGTTAGCGAATCTACAATACGTAAAACACTAAACAAGAATGGATTTCATGGGAGGATACCACAGAGGAAGCCACTGCTGTCCAAACAAAACATTGCTGCACATTTACGGTTTGCACAAGAGCACCTGGATGTTCCACAGCAGTACTGGCAAAATATTCTGTGGACAGATGAAACCAAAGTTGAGTTGTTTGGAAGAAACACACAACACTATGTGGCGAAAAAGAGGCACAGCACACCAACATCAAAACCTCATCCCAACTGTGAAGTATGGTGGTGGGGGCATTGTGGTTTGGGGCTGCTTTCCTGCGTTGGGGCCTGGACGGATTGCTATCATCAAAGGAAAAATGAATTCCAAGGTTTATAAAGACATTTTGCAGGAGAACTTAAGGCCATCTGTCTACCAGCTGAAGCTCAACAGAAGATGGGTGTTGCAACAGGACAATGACCCAAAGCATAGAAGTAAATCAACAACAGAATGGCTTAAATAGAAGAAAATACGCCTTCTGAAGTGGCCCAGTCAGTCAGAGTCCTGACCTCAACCCGATTGAGATGCTGTGGCATGACCTCAAGAAAGCGATTCACACCAGACATCCCAAGAATATTGCTGAACTGAAACAGTTCTGTAAAGAGGAATGGTCAAGAATTACTCCTGACCGTTGTGCACGTCTGATCTGCAGCTACAGGAAACGTTTGTTTGAAGTTATTGCTGACTAAGGAGGTTCAACCAGTTATTAAATCCACGGGTTCACATACTTTTTCCACCTGCACTGTGAATGTTTACATGGTGTGTTCAATAAAAACATGGCAACATTTTATTCTTTGTGTGTTATTAGTTTAAGCAGACTGTGATTGTCTATTGTTGTGACTTAGATGATAATCAGATCACATTTTATGACCAATGTGTGCAGAAATCCATATCATTCCAAAGGGTTCACATACTTTTTCTTGAAACTGTGTATATGTATATATATATATATATTATATTATAGAACTATATATATATATATATATATATATATATACACAGTTGCAAGAAAAAGTATGTGAACCCTTTGGAATGATATGGATTTCTGCACACATTGGTCATACAATGTGATCTGATTATCATCTAAGTCACAACAATAGACAATCACAGTCTGCTTAAACTAATAACACACAAAGAATGAAATGTTGCCATATATATATATATATATATATATATATATATATATATATATATATATATTATTGTTACGGTTACCTCCAAGCTAGCTGAAGGCTGGAACGCTTGGATGTCCTGGTTCCCGATTGTGGAGAGAGGGAAGCGCCATTCCGTTCAGCATAACATAAGAATCTGCGAATATAAAGCAATCCCACTAGCTATAGTAAAGCTAGGATACCCTTGTTCCCACAAAACGAGTCGAGGCTGCGATTTGAGGGTCAAAACGAACTGGGTTTAATGGCACACAGACATCGCTATTTATGCAAAAGCCCAGGTCCATACTTCCACATGTGGTGGACTTGCCCAAAAGCGAGCGCCTTCTGGAGCGAGATAGCCAAGCTACAAACAGAAGTACTACACAAACACATACAACCGGACCCTGGTGCATTCTTAATCGCAAAACCACTAGATGCTCTGACACACAGGGAACAAAAACTATTCAATAAAATAAACTTGCTGCCAGACGAGCCATGGCACAGACGTGGTTGCACGCCGACTTGCCCCCAATGGACAGAGTTACTAGCAACATAAAAGAAGCACATATCATGGACAAACTCACAGCTCAACTCAGAGACACGTACCCCTCCTTTCTCAAAACGTGGGAACCCTGGGAAGACTATACCGACCATTAGACGACATAACACCGACTCGCACACGCATGCAAGAACATTGCGCGCATTTACAGACAAATAGCTCAGGCTCCAACTGCAAAGTGTAAGTCCGTCCCGCTCCTCCCCCCTAAGCTTCTCCCCACCCCCCACCTCTCTTTCTTTCTCTCTCCTTGTTTTTCACTACCTCATACTGCATCTCACCTCTACTAAAATAAAGGAAAACTCATGCCTAAACCTCAGCACTCTCGATCGTGGCATTAGTACTTAAAGTACAAACTACGGATAGGGAACAACACTAATACGCAACGTTGAGATACAATGGCCAGGTACTGGCAAAAGCACCACCAACAGCAACCAGAAGAACTGAAGGTGTATATCGTGTGGGGTGCCCCTGGCGGGTGTCGGGGTGGGAACGAGTGGCCGGCTGTGTGTGGCCGTCTTGGCGGCTGTTCAGGGCCATCTTTGGTGTCTCTGTGTGGCCGCCTGGATGTCCGCGCATGGGGGCTGTGGCTCTGGTACACGAAAGCAATGATACCTGTATATAACCACTGTGAAGGCTTTCTGTAACCACCATATTGAATGTAAATAGACAGCTTACAATGAACATGTGTCCATCTTGGCATCCCTGTGTGGCCGCCCCTCTGTATATATGTAACCGATATGTAAAATGTGCATGGCTAACTCGGCATCTTTCCTAGACCTTCTCAGAGACTAAGCAAAATCGATTGAATATGTTTCCCTATGTATATGTTAACATGAGCAATGTGCTCACTTTTGTACCCAGTTTGTGCATGACCTGACAAATAAAGAATTAAAAAAAAAAAAAGCCCAGGTCCTGGGACAGCCCCCTTTGGACCTGATGGGATACAGGGACAATACAAACAGTTGACCAATGGCATTATAGTGCCGCACAGCTTGGAGATAATGACCCTAACGGTTATGGCAATTTAATTATCTCCAAGCGCCCAAAATCCCACGTGTTATGGTAACAGGTAAATCAGTTTAAAATACATAATTGTAACATTTTAATAGACACATTTTATATTCTACCATTCGTTGGATAGCTCAGATCTGAGCGCAGCAGATAGGTGAACAGCGCTTAGATCTCACGAACGGTATAGCCAGTCTTTTCCATACAAAGTCTTTTCGTGCCTTTTTGTCCCTAACACGAGATGGCGGCCATGTTTTCTGGCGGGTGAATAGAGAGCGGAACCTGGCACTAAAACCCCTGGAGCGAGTAACGGATAAACAGTTGCGCGAATACCGCTCTGGGGATGGTTGTCCCAGTCCTTCGTGAGCCGAAAAGGGCCCCCCTTGAAGGGGGTACTTAGCTTGCGCTTAACCGCAGACCCAACGTTCTAATGTTGGGGCCACACGCCTGAGTGTAGGTGATACTCGTTCTGGAGTCTTTTGAAAGTTTCAGTTCGGTGAATTATTATCCGAACGAGGCCACCCTAAGGCAGTCAATTAGGCTTGTGGTTAACCGCAGATCTCAGCTTTCCGGTGGTCAATTGGAAGCACACTCCGCTTGTAAGGTGGTCGGCCGTTTGGTTGTTTCAGAGGTGAAAGGTGAAAGTGGCGGCACACGCCAGGGGCCGGGTGGTCGTTGTTCGTATGCACGAATCCATAGTCCTGACTGTTCATGTAATGTGTTTATACAGTAATACTACTGAAACAGAGTATACAGTACAATAAAACAGGGTAATCCAGTAACTATCTGTAGAGCACCCGTAACAGTGCTCCCTCCTAGTGGAACACTCTGGCAGACACTGTCTGATCCCTTTTCAGGGCAGACTAAGGCTGTCCAGACTGGTGGGTTAGGCTGGACTGAGTTCTGTTTGTCGAGATAACCCATCAGCGTTGCCATTTTTTTTTCCGGGTCTGTAGGTGATGGTAAAATTAAAGGGTGGCAATGATAAGCTCCAACGTAAGAGCCTGCCGTTGTCCCCAGAGAAATAAAAATAATAGAAAAGGCTGCGCCACAATACATAATATAGAATAAAAAATAAGCAAAGTCCAAATAAAAAAAGTCCAACTTATATGTCCTTATATGTCTTTAGTGCAATGATGGGGTCTTCAGATATTGTAGTGGTTCCACTTATATAGAAGATAAAAGAGAGGGACAACTAATAGTGCAATATGTATAGCTCAAATATGGACGTAATAAAAATAATGGTGGAAAACTCCCATTTACAAGAGCTTATATCCAGCTCTAGGGTAAAGCGCGTACAGCGGTATATCCCCGCTTATGGGATATGTAGTGGGTACCTCTCCGTCACTGGTGTCCAATTCTCAGAAAAAAAGAGACAGCCAATAGTGCTCATGGTTGACAGTGTCAATATAAATTAATTTAAAAACGTACTTACAAATGGAGAGCAGACCGACTGCTCTGTGATATCAGCATGGGTGGATTGATCCCCACCTAGGATTTCTTTGGGTGCAGGAAACTTCCAAAGGGTTAAAAAAACCAATGAAATAAAAATAATAATAAAAAGCCAGGGTATAATAAAAATTATGTGTATATAAAAAAGATAACTGGCACAAACAAATGACCAAAATACTTTTAATATAAAAATACACAATATTACATTTCCATAACGCATTTTGTCAGACTTTTTCAAATGGATTCCATGGGGCAGCCAAGACGGGAGCATTAACAAGAGCAGTTTTAAGAGCTTGAAACGTCGGGGAAGGTTTTTCTTAGTCAGGTCGGTCAGTGGCTTGGCTATGGTACTGTAGTGGGGAACGAAACGTCTGTAGTATCCCGCAGTGCCAAAAAGGCTAGGACCTGGGCCTTGGTGGTGGGGGTGGGCCAGTTGGCGACAGCTTCTATTTTAGCCCGCTCTGGACACTGTTTCCCACACCCCACCTGGTGACCCAGGTACTGTACCTCGGCCATTCCAAAATGGCACTTCTCTGGCTTTACAGTCAGGCCAGCGGAACCATTCCTACGTGAGCTAAGTGTTCCTCCCAGGATTTACTGTGTCGTCCAGGTATGCGCAGGCAAAACCCTGGAAGCCATCCAGGAGTCTATCCACCAAGCACTGGAATGTGGCTGGGGCATTCTTCATCCCGAACGGCATTACCTTGAAGTGGTATAAGCCGAACGGGGTGACGAATGCCAACTTAGGGATAGCTTCCTGGGACAGGGGAATTTGCCAATAACCTTTACAGAGGTTAATGGTAGTTAGATAGTTTCCCCTGGCTATACAATCAAGTAGCTCGTCGACTCTGGGCGTCCGTTACGTGTCCGTTACGGTTTTGTCGTTGAGCTTCCGATAGTCCACACAAAACTGGGTAGTTCCGTCTTTCTTGGGGACTAGAACTACCGGGGATGCCCATGGACTATCAGAAGGCTCAATCACCCCTAGTCGGAGCAGCTCCTCAATCTCCGTTTTCATCCCAACCCGAACTACTTCGGGGGTTCGGTAGGGGGCCTGTCGTAGGGTTTACCCCCTTGAGTGTCTACCTGGTGGGTAGTTAGGTGAGTGTACCCTGGTTCATGGGAGAATGTAGTCCATTTAGCGTGGAGTAGCTGATTTAACTGCTCCCTTTCTGTGTCATTAAGTCTGGACCTGGGCCACTAGGTCTGTGTGGGAATTACTTTCCAGCAAGTCTGGGATGGGGAGGCTGTCTGGGTCCTCGAATGCAGATAGCTGTCACGTCCTCGGGTCTCTCTGGGTACTCCTTAAGCATATTAATGTGAAAGGTTTTTCTCAGGTTTTCGTCATGGCAACTGGCTATTGTATATGTGGTGTCCCCCTTCTTTTCTACAATCTGGTAAGGACCTTGCCAGACGACCTGCAGTTTGTCTGCCTTGACTGGTTTGAGTACCAGCACCTTCTGCCCTATGGCAAAGCTCCTTGCCATAGGGCAGACCATACTCTGTCTCCTCTGGGCCGACTGAAGATTAGCCTGGACAGACCTGGCTAATTGCTCAATTCGGTCCTGGAGTTCCAGCACATATGGCACGATGAGGACCCCGGCATTCTAGGTTTCCCCCTCCCAGTGCTCTCGGATCAAGTTCAGGGGTCCCCTTACCTTGCATCCGTAGAGCAGCTCAAAAGGAGAGAATCCGGTTGTTTCCTGGGGCACCTCCCGGTATGCGAACAGGAGGTGCGGTAGGAAGCGTTGCCAGTCCCTATATTCCTGAGTGAATGTTTTGAGCATCTGTTTGATGGTCCCGTTGAGCCTCTCACAGAGTCCATTAGTCTGGGGATGGTAGAGGGTGCTGAGGAGAGACTTAACCTTGCAGACATGCCATAGCTGCTGCGTTAATTCAGCAGTAAACTGAGTGCCCATGTCAGATAGGATTTCTTTGGGGAATCCAACCCGAGAGAATACCTGAACAAACGCATTAGCTACAGTGTCTGCCTGGATGTTAGATAGGGCCACGGCTACCTGGTAGCGTAGTCCACTACGGTAAGAATATAACGTTTACCGGAGGGACTAGGGGTAACCAGTGGCCCCACTAAATCAATAGCAACCCGGATGAGTGGCTCCTCTATAATGGGCATATTCATTAGGTGTGCCTTAGGATGGTCACCTCTCCTCACTACCTACTGACACATATCGCATGTGTTGCAATGTGTCCTAAAGTCCGTGTGTACCCCAGGCCAGAAGAAGGTGTGGGTAATGCGGTGTAGGGTGCGAGTTACAGCCAAGTGGCCAGCTAAGGGAAGATCATGCCTTATCCTTAGTATCTCCTGTCTGTACTTATACGGGACTACCAATTGTCGCCTATGATGTCCCTTCTTCTCTGTTAGATGGTACAGTTGCCCCTTCTCCCATACAAATGTCTCATTGTATAGCTTCCCTCCCCCAGATTCGGCTTTTTCCCAGTACTTTCGTAAGGCCGGGTCAGATTTGGACTCGTTCTCAAAGGTGGCTTTGAACCTGGGTTATTGTATCTCCAGTGTCCCGCAGTCCCTGAGTGGGGTGACCCTCGAGCCATACTTTTTGCCTGTGGTGTTGGCCGTTATCGGAGGCAGCATATACCGGGTCTACTTCATGGAGGGGTCCCAGGTATTCTTCCATGGGACCCTCCTGGTTAACACACAGAGCTCTGGCTGGCCGGGACGATCCTGTGGAGTTATTGTAATTCCGGGGGGATTGGTGGTGATTGTTGAGAGGGCAATTCGCCATGAGATGCCCTGGTTGCTTGCACCGAAAACAGGTTGGTCGCGGACGTTCGGCAGTTTGGCTATTGGGTGGTCCGTGGTGCCTGATAGGTCCTGCTGGCACTGGAGCCCTGAATTCAGGTAGGGGCGGTGTTCGGTAATTCTCACGGCTTTCGGTACGAATCATCGGTCGGAAGTTTTTGCTTTCGTGTAACCGTGAATCACAATGTTCGTCAGCCAACCTAGCGGCCGCTTTGAGGGTAGTGGGTCTCCGATCATGAAGCCATTCCTTGCACTGTTGATCTACCCCATTGTAAAAATGTTCCAAAATAAATAATTGTAACACCTCCTCACTAGTGATGTGGCGAACATAACATTTTCGGTTCGCGAACGGCGAACGCGAACTTCCGCAAATGTTCGCGAACCGGCGAACCAGGCGAACCGCCATAGACTTCAATGGGCAGGCAAATTTTAAAACCCACAGGGACTCTTTCTGGCCACAATAGTGATGGAAAAGTTGTTTCAAGGGGACTAACACCTGGACTGTGGCATGCCGGAGGGGGAACCATGGCAAAACTCCCATGGAAAATTACACAGTTGATACAGAGTCTAGTTTTAATCCATAAAGGGCAGAAATCACCTAACATTCCTAAATCACAATGGATATGGATTGACACCTGACATATGACATATTGACACCTTGACATATGGATTGACACCTGTCCTCAGAGACCCTGATACACACTGACACAGAGCAGAATAGGTACTGTTCCCCCTACATAGGGTCACTTACAGATATGGATTGACACCTGTCCTCAGGGACGCTGATACACACTGACACAGAGCAGAATAGGGACGGTTCCCCCTACATAGGGTCACTTGGCAGATATGGATTGACACCTGTCCTCAGAGACCCTGATACACACTGACACAGAGCAGAATAGGGAATATTCACTAAATGCCAAACATTGTTATACAGGGGAATATTCAGTAAATAAGGATAAGGCCCCCTGCACGGTGGGTGGGGGCCATAAATCACAATGGGGGGGACCTACTGTCCTCCCGTCTGCCCCCACCCGTAAGCGGTGGGTGGGGGCCATAAAAATAATGAGGGGGGACCTATTGTATGATGTTGTATCGATCAGGTAGTGTAAGGGTTACGCCCGCTTCACAGTGACAGACCAAACTCCCCGTTTAACGCACCGCAAACAACCGCAAACAGTCCATCTGCACAACCGCAAACTCCCCATTTGCACAAGGTTGGATACCAATCTAGCCATGTCCTGTTCCTTGTCCTCACTGATGTCATTGAAGGTCTCTTCCTCCACCCAGCCCCTTACAACACCAAGGGTCCCCGAAAGGTGATAACAAGCCCCCTGGGACGCCTGCTGTGTTTGGTCTTCCACCTCCTGAAAGCCACTCCTCTTCTTCAGACTCCTCTCTCTGCGTTGCCTCTCTCTGCGTTATTATAAGGTGTGTTAAGTAGTACTATTCTTATCAGTTTAATCCGTGTTACGAGTAGAGGACTATTTCCTTGTTTCGCCAAACCCCTTCAAAGATGGAAAAAGCGGTATGAGTGGAAGAAACGAGGAAATGTGGTCAGGTGGTGGTGCCACCTTTATGTTAATAATATGAAAAAAGAAAAAATCTCCCAAGAAGGAGATCTAAAACTGGCATAGGAAAAGGTTAGACAACTATAATAAAGTGATACCTACAAATCCTAGTGAGCATAGGTGTATAATAGAGGGAGAAAGGGAAAGCAGAGTAATACTTCCTAATACCGTGGTTAGTACCCTTTGTTAAAGTAAATTGAGTAATGGACAAAAGTCTTTATTGTATCATTTATAAATAACAAAGGGATACTATACTCATTCCCATATAGTGGCTAATTGTGTAATAATGGTAATACTATTAACTATTATATAATATTGCCAGGGGCAAGGAAATTCCCTCTAAATAGATAGGTATAGGGAGTGAGTATGGAGACCGGAGTGATGCTGTCATAAAAAGTGTTAATAAGGTGATATAAAGTTAAATGTATCACAGACACACAGACACCCTTTCTCTTAGCTAGTTTCCAGAAATGCTGGATAGGTAGAAGGGCTATAAAGACTCAGAGAGGTCTAAGAAGAATCCTCTAAACTAGCATAATCTCCTTAAACACCTTCAAGGGTGTTCTAAGCTAAAGCTCAATCTAAACTTTTAGATGACTGCCTGATTTCCCATCACAGATGCTGGCTAGGAATAACACTGTGCAAGACAAAGAGTGGGTCTAAGTGCCCATAGTGCAGTAAAGTGTCCCTAGTGAAGTGAAAAAGAGAATAACGATCTGGCGCCCAAGAGAATAACGAACTGGCGCCCTATCAGGGGACGTGTATATGGCATCGATTTTAGGAACCGGGAGATGGAAAAAGATGCTTGGTCGGTTCTCCTACTTCAAATTTGGGGCACTGCGCGTGCAATCTAATGTGCCACCAGATAGGAGTGGTGTGTTAAGTAGTACTATTCTTATCAGTTTAATCCCTGTTATGTGCCTTTTTTGGTTTGGTTTTTGAAGCCACAGTGCAGCACCAGAGGCCCGAAAAATTAGGCATGTACACATGCCTTAAAAATTAGGTATTGTTGCAGCCGCTGCTGTAGCAGCGGCCATAAAAATTGATGTTTGTTTCCCAGGCAGAAAGTGCCCTAAAACATTGAGGCTTGAACCCTAGTTGGTGGCGGATAAGTCACGCAAGTCAACCGGCATTCAGAGCTAAAATACAGCAGCGTGTGGACCATTTTTAGCCCAAGGCAGCTCATCTCATCAGGCCTTTTTTAGTCGAATGTATCGCCCACTGTCAGTCCCTTCGGGATCCATCCCTCATTCATCTTAATAAAGGTGAGGTAATCTAGACTTTTTTGACCTAGGCGACTTCTCTTCTCAGTGCACTGAAGGTCCTTTCTGACAGGACACTTGAAGCGGGGCAGGCCAGAAGTTCTATCGCAAATTGGGATAGCTCAGGCCACAGGTCAAGCCTGCACACCCAGTAGTCAAGGGGTTCATCGCTCCTCAGAGTGTCGATATCTGCAGTTAAGGCGAGGTAGTCTGCTACCTGTCGGTCGAGTCGTTCTCTGAGGGTGGATCCCGAAGGGCTGTGGCGATGCGTAGGACTTAAAAAGCTCTGCATGTCCTCCATCAACAAAACGTCCTGTCCTTGCCGGCGTGGTCGTGGGAGGAGGAGGATTACTTTCTCCTCTTCCCCTGTTAGAGTCCCGTTGTGCTGTGACATCACCCTTATACGCTGTGTAAAGCATACTTTTTAATTTATTTTGCAAATGCTGCATCCTTTCCGACTTGTAATTTGGTAACATTTCAGCCACTTTCTGCTTATACCGGGGTTCTAGTAGCGTGGACACCCAGTACAGGTCATTCTCCTTCAGCCTTTTTATACGAGGGTCCCTCAACAGGCACGACAGCATGAAAGACCGCTTTTGCACAAGGTTGGATGCCGAGCTACTCATTTCCTGTTCCTCCTCCTCAGTGATCTCAATGAAGGTATGTTCTTCCCCCCAGCCACGTAAAACACCACGGGTACCAGATAGGTGACAACGAGCATCCTGGTATGCCTGATGTGGTTGGTCTTCCTCCTCCTCCTCAAAGCCACATTCCTCCTCTGACTCCTCTTCCTCACAATTCTCTTCCAGCGTTGCCGCAGGTCCAGTAAGCGATGCTGATAAGGCTGTTTCTGGTGGTGATGGTGACCACAACTCTTCCTCTTCCTCTTCACGCTCATCTACGGCCTGATCCAGCACTTTTCGTAGGGCACGCTCCAGGAAGAAAACAAATGGTATGATGTCGCTGATGGTGCCTTCGGTGGGACTGACTAGGTTTGTCACCTCCTCAAAAGGACACATGAGCCTACAGGCATTGCACATGAGCATCCAGTAACGTGGCAAAAAAATTCCGAGCTCCCCAGAGGCCGTCCTAGCATCCCGGTCATACAAATATTCATTAATGGCTTTTTCTTGTTGGAGCAGGCGGTCGAACATTAGGAGTGTTGAATTCCAACGTGTCGGGCTGTCGCAAATCAAGCGCCTCACTGGCATGTTGTTTCGCCACTGGATATCTGCAAAGTGCGCCATGGCCATGTAGGAACGCCTGAAATGGCCACACACCTTCCTGGCCTGCTTCAGGACGTCCTGGACGCCTGTGTACTTCTGCACAAAGCATTGTACGATCAGATTACACACATGTGCCATGCGCGGCACATGTGTCAACTTGCCCAACTTCAATGCCGCCAACAAATGTGTTCCGTTGTCACAAACCACTTTGCCGATCTCCAGTTGATGCAGAGTCAGCCACTTTTCCACCTGTGCGTTCAGGGCGGACAGGAGTGCTTGTCCGGTGTGACTCTCTGCTTTCAAGCAAGTCAAACCCAAAACGGCGTGACACTGCCGTATCCGGGATGTGGAATAGTACCTGGGGAGCTGGGGGGTTGCCGTTGATGTGGAGCAAGACGCAGCTGCAGAAGAGGACTCAGCCGATGAGGTTATGGAAGAGGATGGAGGAGGAGGAGTAGAGGAGGTGGCAGCAGGCCTGCCTGCAAGTCGTGGCGGTGTCACCAACTCCTCTGCAGAGCCACGCATTCCATGCTTGTCAGCCGTCAGCAGGTTTACCCAATGCGCAGTGTAGGTGATATACCTGCCCTGACCATGCTTTGCAGACCAGGTATCAGTGGTCAGATGGACCCTTGCCCCAACACTGTGTGCCAGACATGCCATTACTTCCTTTTGCATAATCGAGTACAGGTTGGGGATTGCCTTTTGTGAAAAGAAATTTCGTCCAGGTACCTTCCACTGCGTTGTCCCAATAGCTACAAATTTTTTGAACGCCTCAGACTCCACCAGCTTGTATGGTAAAAGCTGGCGGGCTAATACCTGACTGTGGGCAGATGAGCGGGAACTGCTCAAGGCGAGAGACGGAGGGGCGGATGGTTGAGAGGGGGCAAGGAGGACAGCAGTGGTTGATGTGGCTGAAGATGCTGGACCAGGAGGAGGATGGCGGCTTTGAATTTGTGTGCTGCTTGTACTCATGTGTTGATCCCATAGGCGTTTGTGATGTGCGATCATGTGCCTACGCAAAGCAGTTGTGCCTAGGTGGGTGTTGGACTTCCCATGACTCAGTTTCTTTTGGCACAGGTTGCAAATGGCATTGCTGTTGTCAGAGGCAGACACACAAAAAAATGCCACACTGCTGAGCTCTGCAATGACGCACAGCATGCGTTGATTGGCGTGCTGTCGGGCTGACCCCGGGTGCCGATGCATGCTGTCTGACTGTGCCACTAGCTCCTTGCGACGACCTCCCCCTGCTTCCAACTCGTCTCCTCCTCCTCTCTGTCTCCCCATCTGAACTTTTGCCCTGTTCATCTTCTCGCCGAGCGGGCACCCACCTGACAACCATGGACGCATCGTCATCATCAACCGCTTCACTTGTATCTGACAACTCAGCAAAGGAAGCAGCAGCGGGTACAATATCATCATCATCACACCGTACGTCCATGTGTGTAATGCTGCCTGACTGAGACATATCCCGGTTATCTACATCCTCTAGCAATAATGGTTGCGCATCACTAATTTCTTCCAACTGATGTGTAAATAACTCCTCTGACAGATAAAGTGAAGCGGCTGTGGTGCTAGTGTTGGTGGCGGCAGGCGGGTGAGTGGTAACTGGAGAGGTGCCCGAAGCTAAGCTGGGTGAAGATGGTGCATCAAGGTTCCGAGCGGAAGCTGTAGAAGATTGGGTGTCCTGTGTTAGCCAGTCAACTATGTCCTCAGAACTTTTCAAGTTCAGGGTGTGTGGCCTCTGAAAACTGGGCATTATTCTAGGGCAAAAGGGAATCACAGCACCACGACCACAACGGCCCCTGCGGGGTGCCCTTTACTATGCGTGCAAGCTACTGTGAGACCAGATAACTGCTATTCAATCTATAACAGTGAAAACAAGTTTTGGGGTTTTTAAATGCATGCTATTTTGACACCAGATATGAGTGGCACTGTGCACTGGCAGAGGTTGGCAGAGTACACGCTGTAGGCCTGACACCTGCTTGCAGACAACTAACTGCTATTCAATCTATAACAGTGAAAAAAGTTTTGGGGTTTTTAAATGCAATCTATTGCGACACCAGATATGAGTGGCACTGTGCACTGGCAGAGGTTGCCAGAGTACACGCTGTAGGCCTGACACCCGCTTGAAGGACACTGACTGCTATTAGATTACAGTCAAAAAACTTTTTTTGTTTTTAAATGCAAGCTATTGTGACACCAGATATGAGTGGCACTGTGCACTGGCAGAGGTTGGCAGAGTACACGCTGTAGGCCTGACACCCGCTTGAAGGACACTGACTGCTATTATATTACAGTCAAAAACATTTTTTGTTTTAAATGCAAGCTATTGTGACACCAGATATGAGTGGCACTGTGCACTGGCAGAGGTTGGCAGAGTACACGCTGTAGGCCTGACACACACTTATGAAGGACACTGACTGCTATTATATTACAGTCAAAAACTGTTTTTGTTTTTAAATACACGCTATTGTGACACCAGATATGAGTGGCACTGTGCACTGGCAGAGGTTGGCAGAGTACACGCTGTAGGCCTGACACACACTTATGAAGGACACTGACTGCTATTATATCACAGTCAAAAACTGTTTTTGTTTTTAAATACACGCTATTGTGACACCAGATATGAGTGGCACTGTGCACTGGCAGAGGTTGGCAGAGAAGACGCCGTAGGCCTGACACACCCGCTTGAAGACAACTAACTGCTATTCAATCTATAACAGTGAAAAAAGTTTTTGGGTTTTTAAATGCATGCTATTGTGACACCAGATATGAGTGGCACTGTGCACTGGCAGAGGTTGGCAGAGTAGGCGCCGTAGGCCTGACACACCCGCTTGAAGACAACTAACTGCTATTCAATCTATAACAGTGAAAAAAGTTTTTGGGTTTTTAAATGCACGCTATTGTGACACCAGATATGAGTGGCACTGTGCACTGGCAGAGGTTATCAGAGTACACGCTGTAGGCCTGACACCCGCTTGAAGGAGACTGACTGCTATTAGATTACAGTCAAAAACTTTTTTGTTTTTAAATGCACGCTATTGTGACACCAGATATAAGTGGCACTGTGCACTGGCAGAGGTTGGCAGAGTACACACTGTAGGCCTGACACAGACGCTTGAAGACAACTAACTGCTATTCAATCTATAACAGTGAAAAAAAAATTTGTTTTTAAATGCATGCTATTGTGACACCAGATATGTGTGGCACTGTGCACTGGCAGAGGTTGGCAGAGTACACGCTGTAGGCCTGACACACAGACACTTGCAGATAACTAACTGCTATTCAATCTATTACAGTGAAAACATTTTTTTGGTTTTTAAATGCAAGCTATTGTGACACCAGATATGAGTGGTGGCACTGGGCAAATGGGCACAGTATCCACTGTGAGCCTGACACAGAAGCTGGCAGGCAGGCAACTGCAATTATATTACACAGAAAAAAAAGAAGACTGATGTTCTAGCCCTAAAAAAGGCATTTTTGGGGTGCTGTCCTTACAGCAGAGATCAGATGAGTCCTTCAGGACTGTAGTGGACATTGAATACACTAGCCTATCAAATGAGCAGCAGCTACACTTTCCTTCCTCTTTCTAAGAATGCAGCTTCAGAATGAATCTAAAATGGATGCTGTACAGGAGGTGGGAGGGTCTGGAAGGGAGGGTCTGCTGCTGATTGGCTGGAATGTGTCTGCTGACTGTGAGGCACAGGGTCAAAGTTTACTCAATGATGACGAATAGGGGGCGGATTGAACCGCTTATATGTTCGCCCGCCGTGGCTAATGCGAACACGCTATGTTCGTCAGGAACTATTCGCCAGCGAACCGTTCGGTACATCACTACTCCTCACCCGCTACGGCTTGGCATCCTTTCATTCAGTGATTGGTTGCTCTCCTCATCCGATGAGCCCATTCGGTATGTGTATCGTTCGGCTTTTTCTTCATGTTGCTAAATTGCCTGCGATAAGTATCTGGGGTTACTGCTTAACGTTGTAACAAGGTGCCTTTAACACAGTCATATTGGGTCACCTCCTTGGCAGATAGTGTCCGGAAGGCATCCAGGGCTCGGCCTGACAGTTTCCCCGATAGTATGGAGGGTCAGTCCTCGCTGGGTATTCGGTGAAGCGCACACTGCCTCTCAAAGTCGGACAGATATTCGTTGATCCCCATCTCATTCTCTAGGAATGATCGGAACGCTGCATGGGGAATCTTTGGTTTCCCAGTCCTCTCTGCCGGGTCAGTTGCCATCCCTGCAGCGGGGCTTTGCTGAGGTGTGCACAGGCTGAGCTTGTGTGCTCTGGCCTCTCGGATCTCCACATCCACTTGTGCCATAGTTTGCTGTATTAATTCTACAGTCGGGTTCGGGCCAAACCAGGAGAGCCTCTCTCAGACAATCCTGTTCTTTTCTTCGCTAGCGGACATCGGAGCCTCTGTCATTGTCAGGCTTTGATCTAGTTCCGTCAGTTCTGCGATCACCTCCCTCCTAGGTCGGTTGCTAGCGTTCCCACCTCGGCTTTCTAGCAGATCCTTTTACGTGGTGCGTTTCAGCTTGTCATAAGCACTCTCCATCCACCCTGTACTTTTACTAGGACTTCCAGGACGATCCCGCCGCTGCCACCAATTGTTACAGTTACCTCCAAGCTAGCTGAAGGCTGGACCGCTTGGATGTCCTGGTTCCCGATTGTGGAGAGAGGGAAGCACAGTTCTGTTCAGCATAACATAAGAATCTGTGAATATAAAGCAATCCCACTATATTACAGCTGGGATACTCTTGTTCCCATAAAACGAGTGTCAAAACGAACTGGGTTTAATGGCACACAGACGTCGCTATTTATGCAAAACCCCAGGTTCAGGGACAGCCCCCCCTGGACCTGATGGGATGCAGAGACAATACAAACAGTTGACCAATGGCATTATAGTGTATCGTTTGAAATGTTCACCACCCAGCTTGGAGATAATGACTAACGGTTATGGCAATTTAATTATCTCCAAGCGCCCAAAATCCCATGTGTTATGGTAACAGGTAAAACAGTATAAAAATACATCATTGTAACATTTTAATAGACACATTTTATATTCTTCCATTCGTTGGAAGTCCTCGTTTGGGAGTCTTTCGGGAGTTTCAGTTCAGTGAATTATTATCTGAACGAGGCCACCCTTAGGCAGTCAATTAGGCTTGTGGTTAACTGCAGACCGCAGCTTTCCGGTGGTCAATTGGAAGCACACTCCGCTTGTAAGGTGGTCGGCCATTCGGTTGTTTCAGAGGTGAAAGAGGTTAACTGGTGGCACACACCAAGGGCCGGGTGGTCGTTGTTCGTATGCACGAATCTATAGTCCTGACTGTTCGTGTAATGTGTTTATACAGTAATACTACCGAAACAGAGTATACGGTACAATAAAACAGGGTAATCCAGTAACTATCTGTAGAGCGCCCGTAACATATATATATATATATATATCAACATCCATATCCATATCCAAATAGGTTCTGGTTCGGGAAAAATTGTGATTGAAAACCCCTTCCACCTGAAGTCTGTGGATAGAATCCTTTGCGGTAGTAACATCACTGCAGATTTGTGATTTCTGTGGGAAAAGCAAGTCTTATGGCTTGACTGGTGTGCAGATTTTTGTTTAACATTGTGTGTATATATATATATATATATATATATATATATATATATATTTATATATATATATATATATATATATATATATAAAAACATATATATATTAAAAATGAAAATCCAGCGCACATTTTATACTACATGTATGTATTAACCCAAGCCTGGGCTAATTGCCCACCTTTTTTTCTAACACTTTAGTTTCTTGTGAAACAAAGAGAACTGTAAGAAGACACCTTATGTATAAAATGTGCACTGGATTTTCATTTTTAATATATATATATATATATATATATATATATATATATATATACACACAATGTTAAACAAAATATATTATATATATTCTTACTACATGTATGTATGTATTAACCCAAGCCTGGGCTAATTGCCCACCTTTTTTTCTAACACTTTAGTTTCTTGTGAAACAAAGAGAACTGTAAGAAGACACCTTATGTCATTCTAGAAACTTGTAGAGAAACATTATATCAGGCAGTATAAGGCTGAATGTTTACTTAAACTACATTCCACACTTTAAGATCTGGCACTGGACACAACTTGTCTCTTAGTTTAATAGAAAAAAAAAAGGTGCTTATCTTTTATTTTACTAGATAGCAAAATATAGTCACCATTGCTAAGCTGTGTATTACTATGACAGCAATTTCATATCACTAAACATCTGACACTGGGGTCCATATTTACATTATACAAACACAAACTTTTTACAAGGTCTCAGTCTTATAGAGTTGCCACCCCACTTCCTCCACATTCACCATCATAAGGGACACCTGTTGAGAATAACTTCTATTATTTCATTAACCTCCATGCATTGTTGAGGATATCCAGCAGTTCTGGTCTTTCACCACTCCTTCAAAGTGAAACAAAATCCCCAGCAAACTAGTTTGTCAAATAAAAAAACTGACATTAACAGATCTTGAATTCTCATGGTAATGTCATAAAAGCTTGAGAAAGACATACACAATTTTTTTTTGTCCCAGCACATATCGGAACTCGATGACTGATGGTTGGGTGCCCTCTGGGTTGGTACCAGGGTTGGAAGACTTCTGAGTGGGGGGCTGCAGTAAGGGGCAATTGGTGGTGTAGGGTGCATGAGTGGTCTGTAGCTGGGAACGGCAGCGGGGCGTTGGGACCAATGGGTATTTTATTTATTTTTTAATTCTTTATTTTTGCAGTGCAAGATAGAACAATATGCTTACTCAGCCACGATAGCGGTCGTAAGCAGTAACATACAATGATCAAAACATGACATAAGAATATACGGCACAAATTTTTAAGTTTTGTTGAGACAATGCGTAGACAGTAGCTTGATATACCGGGTAACCTATGAGTGTTCCTATCGGTCATGGACAATTTTAAAAAGGTAATAAACCAGTGTTGACCGTTGCTAGGATTTAGTTAAGTAGGCGGTAGCTAGGGTGGCTATACATATTAAGCTTTGTTATAGCAATATCCAGTAGTACGGTTTGCGAGCGTATACGTAAATAGAGTAAAGATAATAATAAAATAAAAATAAATTGAGGCAGTGTTGCATAAACTTAGTAGGTGCATAAATGTTAATGCCAGAGTACCCCCTGTTGTTTAGTATAGCGATAAGGTAGCTTATTAACATTATTTTGAGAAAACATCTGCTAGAAAAAATTAGTGCGTTAAATAAGCTAAGCATTGTGTGTTCAATCTCGTTACATTTACTAGGCATTAGTCGTACAAAGGAATAGGGCGTGGGCCTGTGTAGTATGTGGGTAGTTCAGGCCTAGAGTGAGAGCCCAAGGGTGAGTGTCATGAAGACTAGTGGGGTCTGGCTGTTAGTGCACAGGCATATGTGTCCATTGTTTGGGGAGCACGATTCACAAAAGCCTATCCTGTTAAAGTAATCCGCACATACATATGCTATTATAGGCAAGAATAATACAAAAACCAAAAAACCCAAGATATAAAAATAAATTAAAAATAACTATATACACATTTAAAGCTGAGCGACTACGTATGGTGTTAGTGGCCAGTGAGGCCTAGCAGTCCCTCGGGAGCTCTCAGGTGTTGGCTCCAGTCTGTGCAGAGCTGGTGGATCCACCCGGAACGAAGGGCCTAGAGGTAGCCGGATTCCATCTATGCGGCTTGTGAGTAGCGTGGCGTCGCTTCATGGCGTCTGCCGGTAAGCCCAAGGCATGGAGGTGGGTCTCCGCCTCACGTAGGTCCGCTATGAGGTATGTGGCTTCTCCGTGGTACACTTGCAGTTTGTGCGGTGAGCGCCATCTGTATCTGAAGTCACGTTCACGGAGCAAGGCGGTAAAAGGCCTCAGGGTAGAGCGCCAGGCCATAGTCCCCTTAGAGAAGTCTGAGTAAAATGTCAACGACATGTCCTCGAAGCTGAGCGATGCGGTGCCCCTGTTTGCAGCCATGACTGCTTCCTTGTCTTGTCGTTTCTGGAATCGTATTATCAGATCCCTGGTTGCTGCTGGTGGGGCCGTCAGTGGTTTAGGGAGCCTAAACACGCCGTCAAGGCCTACTCCTTTGGCCTGTTTTGGCGGCAGTATCGTGTTTAACAGGCGCTGCACTAGGTGGGGGAGCTCAGAGTCCGGGACTGAGTCAGCAATGCCCCTTACCTTAAGGTTCTGTGCGCGTCGTGAGTCCTCCATAGCAGCCATGGCCTGCTCCACTTTCTCGTGTTTCTGTTGCAGTAGGGCTATCTCCTGTTGGAGTGTGGCCATTTACACTGTGTGCGTGTTGGAGGTTTCCATGCGGTCTGTGAGGCCTTGTATGTCTCTCCGCATGCCTGCCATGTCCTTCTGGATATTCTGGCGAAGCTCCGCCAGCAGCTCTCTCATTTCGGATTTTGTGACCGGGGCTGTGTCAAGTGGCTTGGCTGGCTTCGGGTTGGGCTTCTCCGCTGCCTGTGTCATGGGCTGGTATAGCTCCTCCGACTCAGAGAGCAAGTCGTCGGAGTCCTCGATGCCCTCCATGTAGGCGGCCATGTCCGGTTCGTGTGCGCCACGCGCTCGCCGCCACAGGTCTCCTATGCTGGCGCCCGGTCGGGGTGGGTCGGGCTTGGGCTTCTTACTTTTCCTGCCCATGTCTGCTTCTTACGTGTGTAGTTAGTGTGCTTTTCTGGGGGTAATTTCCAATATTTTGGGACTTTAAAGCTGCTTTCGCCAGGAGCTCTCTGAAGATGCGACCTGTCGGTTCGGTAGCTGGCTCCGCCCCCCCGGGACCAATGGGTATTTTAATACTCGTCTGCTGGCTGTGCTGCTTCCGACAGGGTTTTAAGTTGTCTGTCCCTCACCCATTCCTGCACCTTGGTGGGGAGACCATTATAGAAGTGCTCCAGCAGGAACAATTGGAGGATTTCCTTTGGGGACTTAGCGTGTTGGAACTGCATCCAGTTTTAGGCTGCCCAGGTCAAGCGCCAACCCCATTCGGCATGCAAATCTTGGTTCCCCTTCTTAGACTCCCGAAACTTTCTGTGATAAACCTCCACGACATATCTGGCCAGCAGGACCCTCTTTACGATTTCATAATTTCTCAGCTCATCCTCTGGCATGGCTCTGTAGTCATCTGCAGCCATACCGGTTAATTTCCTGGCTAGCAGGGAGACCCAATCTAATGAAGCAATGCTATGCAGTAGGCAGAGGCACTCAAAATCTTGCAAAAAGTAATCAATGCCCTCCTCTGATTCTGCAAAAGTCTTGAATGCGTGGTATGGCTATTTGGGTTCGGTAGCTGCCGAAACTCGTTTGTGAGGTTAAGATCGGCTCGCCCAATTTCTCTGAGCAATGATATACACTTGTACCTCTGCGATGGTACTGGCCATGATCTCCTCTGAGGGGTTTCCTCCATAGTATGCCAGGCGAAAGCTCATCACTTTCTGGAAGACATTCTCCTCAACCTCCGGTGCCGCAGGATCAGGAGTGTGGCAATTAGAGCAGCCTTGGGCTGGTTGCAGGCAAACCATCCTCTAGCCTCCAGCAATTCTTTCAGCGTTTCCCTCTTTAATTCAGCGTAATTCATTCATCCATTCGCCAGTTAAGTTCCGTTAACGACTGCTGGTTCCGTTCAGCTAGGAAGTACTCATCCCACTGCTGCCAACCAGATGTAGCGGACTACGGGTAACCCGACTGGTTACCTCCGCTAATTCCTTCTTTCAGCCACTCTGGAACCATCAAATTAACCAGACCTCCATTCCCCCCAGAGTAACTGGACTAGACAGTTCTGGGAGTAACAACACAATTTTATTGTGCCACACACTACAAGGGGTTGCACTACACATAGACGCTGGTTTCCATTCCAGGATCCTCTGTACCTGGGAGCCAAGATGCGGGAAAGGGACCTAGCCTCTTTGTTTCCCTATCACAGAAAGCCTGCCAAAATTGCCAGTGCCCCAAAAGTGTCCCCTTCAACCTCGGTAACCCCGCACCATGTCCATTTCCCTGACTAGTCTCCATTCATGGGGTTCCTGAGTAAAGACCATGCAAGGGAAGAGTCTCCTTTCGGGATACCTATGCTCCCTCTGGTTGGCATTCATCTATACGAAATGGCGGCCACCCAGGGTAGAACTCATTAATTACTTCCTTTGTGGTTTCGCACTTATGTTATTGGTGTGAACTTTTAAGTAATTGGTTTGAACATTCTAATGGGGCACCAGGGTGGTCCCCGTTCGGGAGATAAATGGGTTCCGTTCGTATGAACGCTCCCGAACGGGGAAACAGGGCACAGTGCATGAAATATAATGGGAAACACACAATGTAAGGGGAAAACACACAAATAAGCGTGGTTCTGCCACAACCTATTCTAGCTAAACAATTGTAATACTCAGGGCCAGATTAAGAGCCCAGTGGGCCTGGTGCTGACAATTATGACGGGCCTAATTACAGAATCATATCGACCAAAAACAGTAAAACACTCCCAAGCGTCATGTATCTGATAGAGATGGTGCTAGAGAGAAAGAAAACAGCAGCTATAAGAACACACATTCCCTAGGCTAATCTCTCACTAATTTATGTTTTCATCTTTCAAGTAAATCCATAACCCCTAACAGCAGTGTCCAGTCAAGCAGGAAGTCAATGGGCTCGGTAAAAGGGTGTGCCACTGACACAAATCACGTAACCTGCCAAAAGGGGCGAACATGCCCAAAAAGAGAACAAGTCTACCCAAAGAATTAGAAGGCCAGCCTGGCATGAATGCATGTCAGGCTGCCTGCCAATCATGCAGCTGGCCAACTAAGGGCATACAATGCAGACAGCACCCTGAGCTTGGCATAAATGCATCTAATGATGCGCTCGCTCAACGCTTTCTAAGGACTGTCCCCTAGCACTCGCTGGTCCACTTGTCTCCTTACCTTCTTACTAGCAGGCAGAAGCTCCTGGTATATAGTCTGGGACAGAGAAAAGCTGTATGTAGTGAGTGTAGAAGAAAGGGAACATGCCACTGTGTTAGAGAGACCAAAGTCAGCATTACCTTAAAGGATCACTATAGGGTCAGGAACACAAACATGAATTCATGACCCTATAGTGTTAACACCACCATCTAGCCCCCCTGGGGCCCTCATGCCTCCATAAATATAGCAAAATCTTACTGTATTCAAGCCTGAAGCTGTAACTCTGCATGCTGTTAGACTCAGAAAAACAAGCAGTCTGCTGACATCATTAGAAGTGATGGCCTGATCCAATCACTGTGCTCCCCCATGGGATTGGCTGAGACTGACAAAGAGGCAGATCAGGGTCAGAGCCAGCATGATTCAAACACAGCCCTTGCCAATCAGCATCTCCTCATAGAGATGAATTGAATCAATGAATCTCTATGAGGAAAGTTCAGTGTCTGCATGCAGAGGGAGGAGACACTGAATGTATGGATGCATTTTAGGCAGCCATGACCCAGGAAGGATCTCTAACAGCCATCTAAGGAGTGGCCAGTGAAGTTATCACTAGGCTGTAATGTAAAGACTGCATTTTCTCTGAAAAGACAGTGTTTACAGCAAAAAGCCTGACGTTAATGATTCTACTCACCAGAACAAATTCAATAAGCTGTAGTTGTTCTGGTGACTATAGTGTCCCTTTAACTATATTCATTGTCAGCCAGTCCACACAAGTTTTGTTCCCATACATCCCTCTTAAGTTTCCATACTTAAGTAAGAGTATGTAAAAAGTAGTTAGGGTTGCCACCTTTCTTGGAAAAACATACCGGCCTTGCTAATTTGCATAATTAAATATGTATGGGTGACATCGCATGATGTAAATCACAAGGAGTGACATAAGAGAAAATGCTGTAAAATCACCAAAAAACTACTTAGTTTGATTCTGCTGTATAGATGGATTCCTCCCAGTGGCCCCATGTCTCCCAGTGCCACCATGTGTCGATTACTCCAGGTCTCAGTGTTCCTATGTATCAGTGTCTCAGTGCCCCATGTCTCCCAGTGTCTCCCAGTCATCCTATGTATCACAGTGTCTCAATGCCCCATGTCTCCCTGTGTCCCCATGTAATCCCCGGGTCCCCATGTCACTAGGACACTAGGAAGACGGTGAGACCTAGGGACACGGAGACACCAGTGACACTGGGAGACTGGGAGACTAGGCTGGGACGCATGGGGACACTGGGAAAATAGGGGACACTTGAAGACATGGGGACACAGACACTAGAGACACTGGCTGGGGGACATGGGAACATTGAGACACTGAGACACCAGGCCCACAGACCCTAGGGACACTAGCTTGGAGACATGGGGACATTGAGACACTTGAGGCACTGGGAGACATGGAGGCACTAGGAGACATGGGGACAGTGAGACACTTGCAGACTGGGGGGCACTGGGAGACTAGGGGGCACTGAGACAACAGGGACACTGGCTGGGAGACATGGGGACACTGTGTCCCCATGTGTCTGTCATAATGTCTCCCACTGTCCATTAGTGTATCAGTGTATGTCTCCTTGCAGCCTTTCCCCCCATCCCTTACTTCCCTGAGCTGTAGGCTGTCTCTTGTTTATACTGAGAAAAATACCAGCATTTGTATTGCCAGTATCACTGTAATATTGACACCAGCCAGGCAGCCTCAAATACTGGCTGTGCCAAAAGTAGTGTGTGGGAAAAAAAAAGTAAAAAAAAAAAGTTTTTTTTTTTTTTTTTTTAAATCAATGGGCCTGGAGCTGCAGCCCTGGTAATACTGACTAGACAATCATCTTTTGCAGTACTAATCGTATGTTTCCCATGATTGAGTTAAAACATATCAAAGGCTATCCAAGCAGTTTAATCTAAACACAAGTATAAAAATACAACACGTAAGACATGTAAGACAGTTTTATACTTTTTGTATATATTCTATTTATTGGTTTTCATTGTTTTACATACAACACATACAAATCACATTGACATATTTTTAACAAATTCATCATTCTTCAGGTTTAATTACAGACATTAAGTGATGATTATCTTCTAGTCCGACCTTAACTATATATATATATATATATATATATATTTTTTTTTTATCTCTTTTTAAAGATGTATGAGAATAGGAATATAGTCTAAAAAAAATAAAAAAATAAATATTAGCATTTATTTTGCAGGGGCCTTATAACCCAGACCAGGAATCCACTACTTTATAAAAGAGTAATTTTATCTATCCAATTTTCAATATACTCCTTAGATTTATCTTGTCGATTAAAGGGACACTATAGTCACCTGAACAACTACAGCTTAATGTAGTTGTTCAGGTATTATCTATAGCTCCCTGCAGGCAATCTAATGTAAACACTGTATTTTCAGAGAAAATACAGTGTTTACATTGATTGATAGGAATACCTCCAGTGGCCGTCACTCAGACGGCCACTAGAGGGACTTCCTATCACGCAGGGCCCTAAAAAGGCCCTGAACACATCAGACGTATTAAAATACGTCTGACGTGTTCAGGAGTGAGAAGGCACTGTGTGCGCGCCTTCTCTCTCCAGCCTGTCAGCGGAGGAGGGGGGCGGGCAAAGACCGCGAGCTGAGCTGTCACTCAGCTCAGCTCGCAGCCACGCACACCGCGCGCATGCGTGGTAGTGCGCTCAGCACTTCAGAGGGCGGCATGAATGCCGCCCTCTGAAGTATGTGCGCATGTGTGGCGAAGCCACGCATGCGCACAAGGGAGCAATGACGCTTCCAAATGGAAGCGTCTGATTGCTCCCTGCTCGCGCCCGCCTATTTCGTCATTTTGACGAAATAGGGGGCGCGGCTTCACGAGGCTCCCGGCGCTGGAACGAGATGAGTAAAATCACCTCCCTGGAGAGTCCCTTTAACTAGTCCCTTTTCCATCTTTAGCTGAAACAATAATTGTTCTTTTAATAAAAAAACAATTTTGTAGTATATCTTGTTTTCAATATTTGGCGTAGAGAATTTTTGCTGCCCCCAATATATTTATAAAGAAAATTTTCAGACTTTTATTGGTGTTTATTAATTCAACATGCAATAGGAATATTTCAGGGCTAAAAGGTAAGTCCACTTCTATAATATTTTGAATCTGAGAGTGTAAATTTGTCCTATAAACTTGTATTAACTCACATTTCCACCAGATGTGGATAAAATCTTACATCTCCAACACACATCCTCGACATTCTGGTATATTGGCTTAAAAACTAGGTACTAAAACAAGTCTATTGAAAATTTCAAATTGCAATTCTGTTAAGTTCAAACAGTTTATGGTTTTTCAAATTCCATGCATAAGTCCATTCTGTTCCTGAATTATTTTTATTTAGGTCCTTTTACCATTTTTTAAGTGCTGGAAATATCAGCGGTGGTTCAGACATTCTTAGTATATCAGCACATTTAAAAAAAAAAATCCATCTCATAGCCTGTTATAAGTTTTCCCAGTGCCTCATACCTTTCAAAAATTTTTGTAAGGCAAACAGATTTCATTTTTTTTTTAATCCTTATAAAATTTAAATATTCAGAGAGTGGTAAAGTAACTTTTTCCCCAATAGTCTCAAATGTCATAATCTTAGGACCTATCATTACATCTGAAATTTTCTCAATACCAGCATTGGTCCATCGGTCTAATTTTAAGTCTTTGATATTATATGCCAGAGTTTTAAATGGTAAAGCTTTGATTATACATTTTTTGTATTTTCATATAATTTCTTATCTCCAGCCATACTTTCAGAATAGAAATCACTACAATACCTCCAGCACTTTGTTTAAGAAGTGAAGAATTAGGCTCTTGTACGGACCAAAATAATTTGTGTATATTATCTTCTTCCATAAGACCCTGTTCAACCTCATACCAACGTTCTCTCTAGGATAAAGGTGTTTGTGTTATAATACTATGGAATAAGAAACTCGCTTTATAATATTGTTGGATTACTGGAAAACCAACATCACCCTGTGTTTTTTTTCCAGGGCTAACTATTTGCTAGCTATTTTTGTTTTTTTACCTTGCCATACAAATTTTAAAAATGCATGTTGAATCATCATTAACCAACTCTCTGGGAAGGGGAGAGGTATCATTCTCATTATGTAGAGCCACTTTGGTAATATATATGTCTTATATAATGTTTACTCTTCCCCAATTCCAATGATTTCCACTCTTTCAGCAATTTGTTTGTTTGCAAGCTTAAGGAAAGGAAATTATATTCAATAATCTTACTTGGGTCAGCGCAATAAATGACTGTTCTGCCCAAAGGAACTTATCTTTATTTAATTTATATCCCAATACTTTTGAGAATTCTTCTAAAACTTATATTAAAGGGACACTATAGTCACCTGAACAACTTTAGCTTAATGAAGCAGTTTTGGTGTATAGAACATGCCCCTGCAGCCTCACTGCTCAATCCTCTGCCATTTAGGAGTTAAATCCCTTTGTTTATGAACCCTAGTCACACCTCCCTGCATGTGACTTACACAGCCTTCTATAAACACTTCCTGTAAAGAGAGCCCTATTTAGGCTTTCTTTATTGCAAGTTCTGTTTAATTAAGATGTTCTTATCCCCTGCTATGCTAATAGCTTGCTAGACCCTGCAAAAGCATCCTGTATGTGATTAAAGTTCAATTTAGAGATTGAGATACAATTATTTAAGGTAAATTACATCTGTTTGAAAGTGAAACCAGTTTTTCTTTCATGCAGGCTCTGTCACTCATAGCCAGGGGAGGTGTGGCTAGGGCTGCATAAACAGAAACAAAGTGATTTAACTCCTAAATGACAGTGAATTGAGCAATGCAATTGCAGGGGAATGATCTGTACACTAAAACTGTTTTATTTAGCTAAAGTAATTTAGGTGACTATAGTGTTCCTTTAAATGTGTTACTGATTGAACCGGATCTTGTATTGTTAAGATTACATCGTTGGTGTACATATTTACCTTCCATCATTTTGTCTTATGGCTATAACGGTTCCAACAACAAAATATAAAGTAAAGGGGCAGGGGGCACCCCTGTCTAGTTCCGTTAGTTAACGGAAACCAGTCCGACGCGAAACCCTGACCCTTCACTCTAGCAGTCAAATATGTATATAATGCATTAATACGTTCCAGGAATCTGCCCTCCATTCCATACTCCGACAATGAAGACATCAGGAAATCCCAGCTGACCATGTCAAATGCTTTCTCTGCATCTAACAAAATAGTCAGCATGGGAGTCCCTGATCTCTGAACAGAGCCTAGAATGTCTATAAGTCTTCTAATGTTATGAATTGCCGATCTACCAGGAATAAATCCCACTTGATCTCGGTAAATCAAACTATCAATTACTGATTTAATTCTCTCTGCCAACGTAGAAGAATAAAGTTTAATATCTATGTTCAGCAAAGAGATGGGTCGATAATTTTAACAAATTCTGGCTCTTTATCTTGTTTCGGTATCGGGATAATATTTGCCTGCATTCATTCTTTAGGGATTTTAGTTGAGTAACCAAAAGCATTAAAGGTTTCCAACAAATCTGTTCTTATGTTATTTTTCATTAATTTATAAAACAGATTATTAAATGCAGGTGTTTTTTGTTTTTAATTTATCGATACACGTTATCAATTCTATATCTGTAAATTATTTAAGTGAAGTAATTGATTTTGTGATAGTTTTGACTAATTGATATTATTTAAAAAAATATGTTTATCTATTTTTAAAGGTCTATTTGTTAAATTATACAATTTTTGATAGTATGTACTAAAGGCTGTGCTGATTTTCTCTGGTCTCAATAAAGTTTCACCATTCTCAATAATTTTATTAATGATTCTCTTTGCTCTCTCTTTTTTTAAACGATTGGACATAAGTTTGTCCGCTTTATTTCCTAAATGGAAATGTAATGCTTTATTAGCCTTGCTAATTGACCATTAATTAATTTTTCAATCTCTAATGTTTTGTTAGAAAGTTAGAAATGAGGGAACAAATTTGTTTTGATTATGTAAGTTGTCTAGGTTTATATATAGCTCTGCTAAATGTATAAATTTATCTTTAGTAGTTTTTTTTTCCTTTGGCTGTTAAGTTTTTCAGATGACCTTGAATAATGCATTCATATGCATTTATATGTGCACCAAGGGACTGGAGCCAAAATCTCTTTCCCTCTGTTTGGTCTTGAATATATTTCACATTCTTATCAATTATTTATACCCAATCATTCAATTTTCAGTCTGATCTATGTTTTTTAATATGATCATCTAGATCCATAATTATCGGGTTATGATCGGACCATGCAGTTGTGGTAATTAAAATATTTTTGATAACTTTTGCTACAGTTCTATCACTTAATATCAGGTAAATTCTTGAATATGAATTATATGACTTGGAAAAACACAAAAATCCCTTTCGTTGGGGTGGAAAATTCGCCAACAACCCAACAGAGCATGCAATTTAATAATTTCAGAGAATCTTAGCATTATTTACCAAGTTCCAATTGTATATTTTTTATCCCCTGAACATTTATCTAAATCAGGATCTAACATGCAATTAAAATCTCCCATAATTATGACATGTCCTACTTGAATCCGATAATTTTATAGAGAACTTTTTTAATAAATGAAATTGGTGAAGAATTTGGCGCATAGACATTAGTTCGCATATATTTGATTATTGATTTCACAAAAACTAAAATAATAAATCTGCCTTCACTATCCAAAACTTGATGATTTATTTTCAAAGCAATATCTTTAGAAAAAATGAAAGCTACACCTCTTTTTTTCTTTTTAGATAAAGCTGCACTTATGACTATGCGGAAACGTTTTGAGTTAAATTTATGTTTATTCTCCGTAGTCCAATGAGTTTCTTGGAGGGCCCCGATGTGAAAATGTTCTCTTTTCATATAATCTAAGATCGTATATTATTTAAAGTGTGATGCATTCCCCTGCGCATTGATTGTTGTCAATCTAATGACCATAACTTAACCAAATTCTATTCTCAACTGGGTGGACTAGAGAACTCATCGCTTCACAAAACACAACTAACATGACACAATAACACAATAAAACATGAATTTGATCGACTAAAAATGCCTGCTTGTAGCAAATAAACAGACATTCCCAGCCTTTCATTAAACATACTCTTCTCTACTAGAGAATCACTTCCCTAGTGAGCTACTAGTGCTTACTGAGGGCTCCAAGCACTTCTCCAGACACCATAAGTACTGCAGACCCCACGAACCGCTGCAACTTGGTTGGGGTCTCGCCGTCTCCTACCCACCTTGGACTTACGACAAGGCTCCAGGTTCCAGTGGGTGAACCTCTCTTCCTCCAGAGAATGAAGCAGGAACTGCTCTTACAAGAGCTAGTGGTTATCCAAGGGAGTATAATAATTATAGCAATCCCTTGTAGCAGTTTCCCCCAATAAGAGACAAGACTCTAGATTGAGGGTACACTAAGAACTGAAGATTTATTGTGGCACATTGCCTTTTATGCCGTTTTCCCCACAAGGTTACCACCCAGGTGGACCTTGTGGGGCACAGGAACAACAAGCCAATTAAAACATAGTTTTACATTCAGTCACTCCCATACAGTGTACACAATCCCTCCCCTCTGCCTGTGATATAATTAACGAAGACAATAGACTAACTCAATTAACTCTAAGCAGAAAAAACATAAATTTTTACAAAGTTTTAAAAACACCCCAAAACACCACATATCCCCACAAAAATCACCCAGATCAGAGCAGGGGTACAGGAAATTCCTGAAAGTCTGTTTTGAACCACCATGCACATGGTCCCATGCCCAAAACAGTTCCATACACTCAACGACAAAACACCGCTGGCCGTTCGACAATTTAAGATGGCCGCCACCACGTGTTCAAATCTGTTCCAGTTAAAAGTCCAAGAGGCAGAAACAGTACTTTTGAACATGGGTTATCAACCAGGCCCCTCCAGAAAGCAGTGACAAGGTCATTTGCGCCACACTGCTCTATAGAGAAACCGTGGCCTAGCTTCCCTAGGACCAATGTATTGGCCCTTATATTCCTTTGCCGGGTTCCTATTGTTAAAATTAAGCGAAGGATAAGCAGAAAAAATAAATCTAAATACTTACATTCCATTAGCTAGCCAGCTACTAATGTTTCTTGCGTCTAATTATTTTATTACTGTGAAGGGTGTTCATTACCTCCGAGTTATGTGTATACTTGTGTATTATATTTAAAGAATCCGGTGTTACTACCAACAATTTGAAATATATATTTCCGAATTCATCGACATGTTAAAATCTCTTGGGTCAAATATATAATTATACGTGTTTCCAGCGTGCTTCCTTTAATGTAATCCAACCCATATATTATAAGTAGTTTGTACTTTAATTTCATATTGTCAGCATAATATAAAAAAAAAAATATATTTTAACCATCTTATAGTGCTTTTCATTTATTTGTATCTTAACCATTCCCCTCCCTCCCCCCCAAAAAAAAAGTATTATAAGGGCTTCCAATCATCAAGACAATGATTACATCTTTAAGTTATTCTATAACTCTGTGTCTAATTACAAAACTTAATTATTTATCTAAACCATTTCTTATGGTGAAATTTGCACACTGTACATATCTATCTATACCTGTGGTGATTTCCCCTTTCCCCCAACCTCCTCTCTCCTCTTCTCTTTCATAACAACCCTTATTTCGTAATATATCTCATTTTTGTTCATTTCAATCCCTCTATTCTTGCTTATTACATAACTAAATCAAGAATATAGGAAAGAGGAAGAGAGAGCGAGTAGAAAAAAATATATATTTTAAACTTCTGTTTTCTTTCTCTATTTCATGCCTTTCCTTCTTAATTTAAGTTATTTTCTTGAGGCCATTGTTTCAAGGACTGTGATTTTTGGAAAATACACTTATCTTCATAAGTTAAACTCAGTCGTGCATATTTTATTTCATGTTTTTCACAATATAGTAGTAAATCGTGCAAATGCTTTCCTGTTCAATCTTGTTTGTAAAGATAGGTCTTGAAACACTTTTATTTGTGAATATAGTGAATCTTTTTATGCAGAAAAATGACTAAGTCCCATTCGAACGTGCATTCGAATCTTCGAATGGGACTTAGTCTCTGCAGCTGAAAGTTCAGTGTAGGAGAAGGGAAGGGTCAGCGGTGTTCGCGGAAAGGTGTAGCCGATTTTAGTTCCATGGATTTGGCTACACATACCGCTGACCTCGTTCGAATGAACAAAGATGGCCGCCACCACATGTTCGTGTGCACGAACAGCGGCCACCCAGCGCTCAGCAATTAACCTGCAGTAACCTCACAGCCTGGGAGATAAATTGCCTGCACACTTCCACTTCTGGGTGGTCTGCCTGTGTGGTACTTTGTTCAGTAAGCCCCATTTACTTTTCGTACTCCATGACTTCCAAGAGTTAAGAAGAAATTTTGTGCAAGGCAATGGTGAAGATGTGGTACAGCTGTTTGTTGCCCACATTATGTCAGACAGGGAATGAAGATGGCCGCAAGCTTGTTCAAGTTTGAGCCATATTGGGTTGGTTTTACCTGTCATGATGTCCAGGCTTTGTGCGAGCGTAGAGGCTTTATAATAATTTATAATGTTGGGAACGCTCAGGCCCCCTTGGTGGATGGGGCGCCATAGAGAATGGAATGCGACTCTTGGGGGTTTTCTTTTCCAAATGTGTGTGTTAATTGTTGACTGGAATTTTGTAAGAAGTGAGTTGGGGAGGGTAATGGGTAGTGTCCTGAATAAATAAAGTATATGGGGTAACGCCATCATTTTTATAGAATTCACTGTACCTATCCAGGAGGTATTCAGTCTATCCCACAATTTCAATTGATTGGAGATTTTAGTCAGGACTGTTTCGTGGTTTTCTTTTATAGATTGTGATTTAGACTGAGTAAGCTTGATACCCAAATATGTAATGGAAGTTTTGCGCCAATCAAAGGGGAATTGTGACTTCAGAATATCTATAGCGTGGGATTCAAGGTTCAAGGGAAGTATTTGAGTTTTGCTGATATTATTTTTGTAAAATGAAATGTTGCCATATGAGACTAGAGTATGCAAGAGGTGGGGTATGGAGGAAATCGGGTTCGCCAGAAAGAGTATGATATCATCAATTTTGATTGAACGAATGAGTGGTTCTAGGCATAGAATGAATATTAAGGGGGATAAAGGGCATCCCTGCCTCGTTCCATTAGATATATTAAAGCTATTAGATGCGAAGCCTGTGTTGAAAACTTTCACTGAGGGCGAGGAGTAGAGGGCCATTATACTTGTGATAAAGAGTTCTGAAAATCCAAAGGCTTGTAGGGTAGCTTTCATGTACGTCCAATTGAGGCGATCAAAGGCCTTTTCTGCATCTAGAGCCATTAGGACCCCAGATTGACGTTGACGTTTAGCCCAGTCGATTAAGTCCATACAAAATCTGCTGTTATCCCCCACCTGCTTACCAGGTACAAAACCTGCCTGTTCCTCGGAGACTAGAGTAGGCAACAGAGGTTTTAATCTGGTAGCTATAAGTTTTGCATATAATTTCACATCAGCGTTTAACAATGATATTGGTCGTAAGTTACCGCACGTCGTGGGTGGTTTATTCGGTTTGGGCAGAGTGATAATATATGCTTCCAGCATTTCTTTCGGGAAGCTACCTACTTCTTTTATTGCATTAAAAAGTTTTGTAATGTGTGGGGTTAGTTGTGGTTCCATTTTAATATAATAATAGTTGGAAAGTCCATCTGGACCGGGGGGTTTGTGCTTAGGAAGGGACTTAATGGCTGCAGCCACTTCACATTCCGTGAACGGAGCGTCCAGTAGATCATTTTGTTGCGGTGTGATCTGTGGTAATGATATTCGCTCTAGAAAGGTTCGGACCGTATATACTCGAGTATAAGCCGACCCGAATATAAGCTGAGGCCCCTAATTTTACCCCAAAAAACAGGGAAAATTTATTGACTCGAGTATAAGACTAGGGTGGGAAATGCAGCAGCTACTGGTAAATTTCTAAATAAAATTAGATCCTAAAAAAAATATATTGATTGAATATTTATTTACAGTGTGTGTATAATGAATGCAGTGTGAGTGTATGAATGCAGCGTGTATGAGTGCAGCGTGTGTGTATGAGTGCAGTGTGTGTGTGTATGAGTGCAGTGTGTGTGTGTGTGTGTTGCAGAGCCCTGGTGGGGGGTGGGCAATTTCTTTTCATTTCTTTTTTATTATTTTAATTTTTTTATTATTATATTTTTATTATTATTTATTATTTAATTTAATTATTATAATTTTTATTATTATTTATTATTTAATTTAATTATTATTATTTTCTTTTATTATTACTATATATTTTTTTCGTCCCCCCTCCCTGCTTGATACATGGCAGGGAAGGGGGCTCTCCTTCCCTGGTGGTCTAGTGGCACTGGCAGTTCAGTGGGGGGAGAGGGGGGCTGGCAGAGCTGTAACTTACCTGTCCTGCAGCTCCTGTCAGCTCTCTCCTCCTCCGCGCCGCCCGGTCAGCTCTTCTGTCAGCTCACACTGTAAGTCTCGCGAGAGCCGCGGCTCTCGCGAGACTTACACTGGGAGCTGACCGAGGGGCTGAACGGACGGCGCGGAGGAGGAGGGAGCTGACAGGAGCTGCAGGACAGGTAAGTTACAGCTCTGCCATCCCCCACAGCCCCCAGTCTGTATTATGGCAATGCAAATTGCCATAATACAGACTATTGACTCGAGTATAAGCCGAGTTGGGGTTTTTCAGCACAAAAAAATGTGCTGAAAAACTCGGCTTATACTCGAGTATATACGGTATGTCTTTTTTGACTGGATTATGTGTGTTCTTATTCTTGTCTAAGTTGTAAAGATCTTCATAATAGGAAGACAGTTCGTTAACTATGTCGGTGGGGTTGTATATTTTTATATTTGATTTGGAGAGAATATATGGGATTTTTGTTTGAAGGTATTTGGATTTCAATTGATTAGCTAACAGTTTGCCGGCCTTGTTACCTAAGCTATAGTATTTTTGTTGAAGTTTTACTATATTATTAGTGAATTCTTGAACCTTAAGTTTTAGAATTTCTGCTCGCGTTGCTGTTATTTGTTTCGTCGTGATTCAAGAAGGGGATAATTTGTTGGAGTTTTCCAAAGTTGTGAGTTTTTGGTGTAGCGTGTTCTTTTGATTGAGAATTTTTTTTTTAATAGTTGATCCTATTTTTATAAATTCTCCCCTAATTACCACCTTATGAGCTAACCATTGGGTTTCAATAGAAGTGTCTTCTGTAATGTTGTTGGTGAAATAATTTTGTAATTCAAGAGCAATTTTCTGTAATTCCGTAGGTGAGTCGAGAATGGATTCATTTAATCTCCATCTGCCTCGGCCTTTTGCTGGGTATGGCACTGCCATTGTGATAACTATTGGAGCATGGTCAGACCATGTCCTTTGTCCTATTGTTTGGTCCAATAGGTGAGGTAATGTTGATTTATCGATCAGACAAATGTCTATTCGTGTATACGTTAAGTGGACCGTAGAGAAATATGTGAAGTCTTTGGCTGCTGGAAATAAATTTCTCCATGTGTCATAGAGATCATGCGAGAAAATGAGATTTGAGAATAGTTTGCTAATATGGATGGTTAATTTGTTAGGCTTTTGATTGTTATTACGCTGTACATCCAATGAGGGGTCTAATGTGCAGTTACAGTCGCCACAAATTATAACGTGTCCTTGCTTTAAGGAAGATACTTTTTTTATAGCCTTATTAAGGAATGAGAATTGGGCATCATTCGGGGCATATAAGGATGTTATTGTTACCTGGATCCCGTTACGTTTTCCCACTAGAATTAACAGTCTGCCAGTTGGATCAGCATATTGTACGGTGGGGGTAAACACCCAGTCTGTATGTATCAAAATGGCTACACCTTTGGATTTGTTTAGTGCATAAGCATGGTACGCTGTGGGGTATTTGGTGGATCGTAGTTGAGGTGGGTTGTTCTTACAAAAGTGGGTTTCTTGGAGGCATACTATGGCAGCATTAGTGTTATGCATGTCTTTTAGTACTTGTCTCCTTTTGTACGGGCTATTGAGACCTTTAACGCTGAGGGATAACATTTTCATTGTGTTAGTCATTGTGGTAAGTAAGTTTAGCACTAAAGGTAGTGTGTAAATACAATGTCTTTGAGTGGGACGTGACGATCTGTCGGTCTATATGTAAAGAAATGTGGATACTCATATTTGAGTCCTGATGGCATATTTATGAGTGAGTTGTGGCTTCCAGATGTAATATTTGAATATGAGGGTAAGGTGTGAAAGAAGGAGAAAGGAAAGAAAACATCGAAATAAAAATAACTATATACACATTTATCTTCCTTGGAGGGAAGATGTAGCGTGGTCATGTTGAGAGCACTATGGGTGTCTCAAGTGATGACCTGGGGGCAGGAGGAGAGCTCCTACAACCTGATATAAACATTGTTATAGTAGGTAACTGCATATAGGCTAGGGAATATTCCAGAGCAACAAGACCTAATAATTTCTTGTATAAATGAGGAAGTACTCCTTATGCCTGACATTTAACAATAACTATTAACAATGCACAGTTCTTCCTATATTGGAAGTATGCGCCCTATGGAAGTTGAACGTTAGAGTTATGACTGAGACCTGATGTGAATTATGGAGGAACACTATCAACCATAATGAGAGGGATTCATTAGTATAATGAGGATTTATACTGCTGAAATCGTAAATCACACCTACCAAATTTAGCATGGTCTATAATGCAGCTCCTGATAGTTGTGAGAGAGACATTGAGTTGGTCCTCATAGTATTAGCAGGGAGTTGAAGTAAACGGTATTGCTAACGATTAGTCATGGTATGTGTCTTAATATTCACACGTCATGTGAGGCCTGCGTTCGTTGCATATCACAGGATATGCATTTAAAGGCAAATGCAAATAAGGGTGAACTCATACATTGTCATATGTATATGTATATACATTATTATGCACTGTTATACAATATGTTACTGTCGGGTTCCAAATTCTGAATATATAGTATCTAGGAGGAAGTGTTGTAATGAATGAATATGGACACAGAAGAGTCCTTTGAATGTGAAATCCAAGGGCTATCTGCAACACCATGTTAATATAAAGGGAAAAAGATAATATAACATAATAAGAAAGAAAAAACATTATACATGATGACACATATTAGTAGCACAAGAAAGCTATTATACTCATCATGTCACAGATGGGAGAACCTTAACATGGAACAATAACACATAACAATGCCTCCCATATTGGAGATGTACGCCCGATAGAAGTTGAGCGTTTGAGCCATGACTGAAACCTACTGAGAATCCTGGAGGAATACTCTCAACCACTATGAAAGGGGCTCATGGGTAAAAAGAGGAGTGATACTGCCGAAATTGGAGGTGTCACCCACAGATATCAAAGTGGTCTGTTTATGTATCTCCCAGTAATCGTGGGACGTACATTGAGTTAGTCTACATACTTGAGTAGGGAGTATGGAGTAAACGGTATTACAAACATTTGAACATAGCTTGTAGCTTAATATTTACATTTCTTGAGAGGTTAGCGTCCGTTATATAGCACGGAATAGCACGGAATAAGCATTTAAAGGTGCCTTTAGTGACGAACTCATACTTCGTCATATACGAGCGTATACGAGCGGAAAGCAGTGGTATGCACTATTATATAAATTGTTACTGTCAGAACCTAAGTATTGAATATATAGTAACTAGGTGGAGTTTTTTTTAATGAATGAATATGAACATAGAAGAGAGCCTGTTTGATGTGAAGGCTAAGGGCCATCTGACATATTACCAAAAAGAAAAGGAGATAATGTTGCATAAAAAGAAAGAAAAAACATTTTACATTATGCCACATATTAGAAGCACAAGATAATTATTATACTCATCATGTCACAAACGGGTGAATCAAAGGAAGAGTTCATGTGGTTTTGGTTGACGATCCTGCCATGCTCCATTCTGTCTGAAGTCGCCTTGGAGAAATATCTGTTGATAGAAGGTCTGTTGGGGTTGTATTGGTGGTAATCCAAAAACCCCAGGTGGTGAGAAGCTTCATGCCTTCAGCTGGTTCATTGATGACTTGAGTCTTACCCTGTTGCCAGACCAGTAGTTTCGTTGGGTATCCCCATTTATAAGAAACATTATTATTGCATAGAGTTTTTGTTATGAATTCTTTCCTACGTGCCATTGTGGAGGCCGATAAATCAGCAAATAAGGATACCTGTTGAAAAGGTTCAGAGAGTGTGCCTGCTTTCCGTGCTGCGTTAAGTAAAGCGTCCTTGTGTGTGTAGTAGTGGAATTTCACGATGACACCCGCCATGCGGGCCGGGCGCGGAAGTCTGTGCATGCGGTCGAAAGTCCAGGCAGAATCAGGCAGCTCAGGGACTAAAGATTTGCAAATAGAGAGTATAAAGGCAGGTAAAGCATCGTGGGATACGTCATCCGGGATACCCCTGAAACAAACGTTCTGCCTTCGCGACCTATCTTCTAGATCTGCTAATTTTAGTTTCAGTGTAGTGTTTTCCTCAGATATTTTTTGTAGTTTTTCAACCACTTTGTTGTGAGCTGTACACAATTCATCAGACCTGTTCTCCAGATGGCTTGTTCTGTCTCCCAATGCCGAAATTTCTTTTCTCAGTTCACTATAAATTTTGAGAAAATCCGTTCTTATAGTGGTCCGGAGTTCTTGCAACATTCTATGAAGGCTGCGTTCCGTGACCGTAGTGTCTGAATATTTAGAAGAGATTGATTCACTGTCAGAATGGTCATCCGACATGTTAGTTATGTCGCCACCATCTTGGTGTTCTCTTCTTCAGTCTTTTTTCCGGGTTTTCGCCACTTCTGTTAGTTTCAGCTGCTTGGATGGTGACATGGTCGAGGGATACCTCTGTGGGAACGTAAGTATCCGAAGGAATTGCAGTTAATTGCTATTATTGTCGCTTCTCAGGTTGGATTCGCAGCGGAGCTCTCAAGCCATGCGACTGTGCTCGCTGGAAGCTGGACACGCCCCTCCTGTATTTTCTGTAGTTCTGGGCAGGACTAACGTTATCAAGCATGATATTGTTACAGAACCAGGGGGGAAGATACATCTTAAACCATACAGAATCACAGAAGCACAGAAAGAGGCTGTAACTGCTGAAATTAAGAAAATGTTAGATCTTGATATTATTGAGGAATCACAAAGCAAGAGAGTTTGTAATGATTTTCATAAATTAAATAGTGTGTCAAAATGTGATGCTTATCCAATGCCTAGGGTTGATGAACTAATAGAGAGACTTTAGTTCATCAACCCTATTAGTTCATCAACCCTAGGCATTGGATAAGCATCAAATTTTGACACACTATTTAATTTATGAAAATCATTACAAACTCTCTTGCTTTGTGATTCCTCAATAATATCAAGATCTAACATTTTCTTAATTTCAGCAGTTACAGCCTCTTTCTGTGCTTCTGGGATTCTGTATGGTTTAAGATGTATCTTCCCCCCTGGTTCTGTAACAATATCATGCTTGATAACGTTAGTCCTGCCCGGAACTACAGAAAATACATCCCGGTTTCTACCAATAAAGTCCCTTACTTCCTGTTTCTGGTGGGGGGACAAGGTGTCTGGTATATTTACTTCTAGTTCACTACCAGTCTTATTAGTGACAATTGAAGTAGTTAAGACCTCTCTGTCCTTCCAGGGTTTTAGTAAATGTATATGATATATTTGCTCGGGTTTCCTCCTATTGGGTTATCTCACTTTATAATTAACTTCCCCAACTTGTTCAATAACCTCATATGGGCCATGTCAAGATGCTAGAAATTTATTTTCTACTGTAGGTACTAAATCAAGTACCCTGTCTCCTGGGTGAAAAACTCTCAGTCTGGCATTTTTATTGTAAATGTTTTTCTGGGCCTCTTGGGCTTTCTGCATATGTTCTTTAACTATTGGCATGACAGTCTCCATCCTACCTTGCATTTGAGCTACGGTACGGATTGGACTCCTGTTCCCAGGTTTCTTTTGCTATATCTAGCAGACCTCTGGGATGATGGGCATATAGAAGGTCAAAAGGAGAGAAACCTGTAGAAGCTTGTGGCACCTCCCTTATGGAGAACATTAGATAGGGAAGTAAGCAATCCCAATTCTTACCATCCTTGTCAATTACTTTCCTTAACATACTTTTTAAGGTCTTGTTAAACCATTCTACCAGTCCGTCTGTCTGGGGATGATAAACAGAGGTCCTAAGATGTTTAATTTGAAGTAGTTTGCATAACTCCTTTGTAACTTTAGACATAAATGGTGTACCCTGATCTGTCAAAATTTATTTTGGTATGCCCACCCTGCTAAACATGAGCATGAGTTCTCTCGCTATTGTCTTTGCAGACGTGTTACGTAGGGATACTACTTCTGGGTACTTGCTAGCATAATCCAAAATCACCAATATATACTGATGCCCCCTTGCAGACTTTACCAGAGTCCTACCAAGTCCATTGCAATCCTCTCAAAATATATCTCTATTATAGGCAATGGTACCAGAGGACTGCAGTATGCCTTAAAAGGGGCGGTTTGTTGGCATTCAGGACAAGAAGAACAATAATTTGCAACTAAAGCAGATACCCCAGGCCAATAAAACCTCTGTAAGACTCTTTTGTTTGTCTTTTCTATGCCTAAATGTCCCCCCAGTATATAGCTGTGTGCAAGATTTAGGACTGTATGTCTGAAGGGCTTAGGAACAAGTAGTTGCATCCCCTTTTTCTCTACTCTATATATCAAATCATACTGTACCTCAAAGTAAGGAAAAGAAGGGGCTCTATCTAGTTGTAGTGGATCATCAGTAGCAACCTGGATATTTTTACGGGCCTCTGCAAGAGTGGGGTCTTCCCATTGTGCTTTCCTGAAGTTAACATTACTGACTTCTAATTCAGGGAAGTTAATGCCTTGATCCTGATCGTTATCTGACTATCGTGGCCCGGGTCATCTCCTACTAAAACTGGCCTGTGACTTGAGGCTTCAGCCTTCTCTGTTCTTATGCCTAGTCCTTCCCAATCTATGTCATAAAAAGGGAACACATTTCCAGAATCATCATCATTTGCTATACAATCATGAGCTACTTTTCCTGGAGACCCCCACAAGTCTAATAATTGGGGGAAATCCCTTCCCAACACCACATCATAAGCCAATTTATCCACCACCCCCACTATGATTAACAGTACTAAAAAGGCTTTCAATTTTTAGCAAACCTGTTGGATATTCACATTTGTCACCATGAACACAAATTATACAAATTTCGGCTTCAGGTACAAGCAGTGGCGGATCCAGAGCCTGACCTCGGGAGGGGCACTTACAGATTATTTAGAGAAATAATCCAGACACAATACCCACTACTAAAAATTAGGAGATAATGAGTAGGCGCTTCTCAAGATGGAGCAGAGGTAAATATAAAACAGGGATTGATACAACAGTGTTTCCCAGACACTAAATCAGAGTGAATATTAGTAAAGAGTGTGTATCAAAACCACATAGGAAGGGATAGTCCCAAAAACAAGTGTAGTGGTAGACAGTAATCATAAAATACAACCTGAACATAGGCGGATGTCAGAGTCTTATCTACAAAATATAAGTATAAAACATAACATAGTGTATACTGTATAGTACAAATATGTATTGAATAAGAATGGACTACCACTCACATTTCACAGAGCCGTACGAGGCTCTGTATTGCAGGCTCAAAGGTGCCAATTCAGGCTAACGAAACTCCAAGGAAAAGATTCCGTAGTAAGTGTATTCATTTAAATGAAGATAAGATAAAATAAACAAACTCCTGGTTATAAGGGGGTGGAACCCAAATACAGGTAATATAAAAAAGGTATCCACTTACCCAGACAATGTTAACCATAGGAGTGGTATAAGACAAATATATAAAAAAACAATCAGATATTGGGGTATCAGCAAACGTGTTTCGGCTTAGTAGCCTTCTTCCAGTGCTGTTTCTCAAGTCCTCGTGGCTTGTTTAAATGCGCCCGGCATTTTAGATCACCTGTGCGTGTTTCTCCTTCCACGTACGTCATACAGCGTTCGATCATTTCCGGTATCGGAGAAGATTTATATTTCAAAGAGATTTGTTAATATAAAGAAAAAAGAAATGTAAATGGACACAAAATGCACTAAATAAAGACCCACAAGAGTGGCTCAAAAAGCTATCAATATAACAAGCTATCCATACACATTATGACATAGATAGGATGTAGGAGCTAGCAAAATAGGACAAAAGGAGAGGGGATATATATATTAAAAAACTAATAAAAAAAGATATATCATAAATATAAATGAGTATGACAATATAAAAGAATATCAAAATTAATTTAAAAAATGAGAAAACTCAAAATCTAAATTTAGACCCTTTGGAAATAAACAGTCCATATCAAAGATCCATTTGCTCTCTATTTTTGCCAACTCCTTTACATTATTTTCACCCCTCCAATTTTTTTCTTTCTTAAGAATAACCATAAAGGACAATACAGATGGATCACTTCTATGTTTATTAGCAAAATGTGCTGAAACACTGTGCTTCATATACCCCCTCTGGATATTGCCCACGTGTTCCGCAATTCTAGTTTTAAATGATCTGGTGGTCATCCCTATATATTGCAAACCACATGGGCACCAGAGGAGGTATATGACATTGGTGGAATGGCATGTCAAAACCTGACAAATAGGAAAGGTATGATGATTAGAATGAGAGGTAAAGGAGGTGTTTTTTTGTTTTTTAAATAAAGTTTTTTTGCATGTGACACATGATTTGCAGGGGTAAAAACCCGGCTCAATATTGAAGACATTTTTGTTATCTTTTTTCTCCTTGATAAAACTAGTCGTTAGGTGTTGTTTTAGATTTTTTGCACCTCTATAAACTATAATCGGTTTATCAAGAGAAGTACAGTATTACCAGTGGAACACACATATGCTAAAATAAACCAAGAGATTCTCATACACCTTTAGTGAGTACCCTTCGCCCTCACAACAAACAGAATATACATACAATATAAGGTGGAGTATCTTCTTGTTTAAAATGAATTTAAAACAACTTCGAGCAGCAGCCTGCGACCTCTCTCCATCCTCCTGCTTACATGTAAGCAGGAGGATGGAGAGAGGTCGCAGGCTGCTGCTCGAAGTTGTTTTAAATTCATTTTAAACAAGAAAATACTCCACCTTATATTGTATGTATAATCGGTTTATCTCCTATAATTTTCCCAAGAGTTGGTTCTGATTTAAGGATATACCAATATTTGTTGATGATATGCTTAATCTGTTTGGCATTTTCATTATAGTTTAAGACAATTGGAGTATTTGAAAAACTTTCTTTTTTACATTATATGTCTTATTATGCAATAGAATTTCTTTCCGTTCTTTTTCTTTGGTTCTACTTATAAAATTGTCTAGTTTTTTCATCACAATTTTTCTCAACTAATCTAGTTTTTAAGAACTGTGCCTGTTCGTCAAATAATTTGGGATCGCTACAGTTTTTATATAGACGTAGGAATTGACTATTCGGCATATTATGTAGCCATGGGCCATAGTGACAGCTTGAAGTATCTATGTACCCATTGACATCGACCTTCTTAAAGAAGGTCTTAGTCTGAATAGTTTGGTTTTCGATGTATATGTATAAATCAAGAAAGCTGATGCCCTCAGTACTACCGTATATACTCGAGTATAAGCCGAGTTTTTTAGCACATTTTTTGTGCTAAAAAACCCCAACTTGGCTTATACTCGAGTCATAGTCTGTATTATGGCAATTTACATTGCCATAATACAGACCGAAGGAGAGGGGGGCTGACAGAGCTGTACTTACCTTTCCTGCAGCTCCTGTCAGCTCTCTCCTCCTCCGCGCCGTCCGTTCAGCACCTTGGTCAGCTCCCAGTGTAAGTCTCGCGAGAGCCACGGCTCTCGCGAGACTTACACTGGGAGCTGACAGAGGGAGCTGCACGGACGGCGCGGAGGAGGAGAGAGCTGACAGGAGCTGCAGGAAAGGTAAGTACAGCTCTGTCAGCCCCCCTCTCCCCCCCACTGAACTGCCAATGCCACTGGACCACCAGGGAAGGAGAGCCCCCCTCCCTGCCAGGTATCAAGCAGGGAGGGGGGACGAAAAAAAAAAAATTAGTAATAATAAAAAAAAAAAATACTTAAATAATAAATAATAATCCAAAAATAATAATAATTAAATAAAAATAATAATAAATAATAATAAAAAAAAATTAAAATAATAAAAAAAAATTTAAAAAAAAAAATTGCCCACCCCCCACCAAGGCTCTGCAACACACACACACACACACACACACCACTCATACACACACCACTCATACACACACACTGCATTCATACACACACTGCACTCATACACTGCATTCATATACACACACTGCACTCATACACACGCTGCACTCATACACACGCTGCACTCATACACTCGCTGCACTCATACACTCGCTGCACTCATACACACATGCTGCACTCATACATACACGCTGCACTCATACACTCACACTGCATTCATACACACACGCTGCACTCATACACTCACACTGCATTCATACTCACACTGTATTCATACTCACACTGCATTCATACACACTGCATTCATACACACACACTGCATCCATACACACACACTGCATTCATACACACACACTGCATTCATACACGCTGCACTCATACACACACGCTGCACTCATACACTCACACTGCATTCATACACACACACACACTGCATTCATACACACACACTGCATTCATACACACACACACTGCATTCATACACACACACTGCATTCATTATACACACACACTGTAAATAAATATTTAATTAATATATTTTTTTTAGGATCTAATTTTATTTAGAAATTTACCAGTAGCTGCTGCATTTCTCACCCTAGTCTTATACTCGAGTCAATACGTTTTCCCAGTTTTTTTGGGTAAAATTAGGGGCCTCGGCTTATATTCGGGTCGGCTTATACTCGAGTATATACGGTATGTTCACTGGTAATATGTATGCCTGAGTGATTGCAATTTAAAAAATCAATAAAAAAATCCAAGTGTGTCCTCATCTCCTCGCCTATTTTGCTAGCTCCTACATCCTATTTATGTTATTCTTGTTGACACAAGTGTTTAATGTGTATGGATAGCTTGTTATATTGATAGCTTTTTGAGCCACTCTTGTGGGTCTTTATTTAGTGCATTTTGTGTCCATTTACATTTCTTTTTTCTTTATATTAACAAATCTCTTTGAAATATAAATCTTCTCCGATACCGGAAATGATCGAACGCTGTATGCGTTCCACCATGCGTTCCATACCGGAAATGACATCGTTTGAAATTACCGGAAGTGACGTACGCGGAAGGAGAAACACGCACAGGTGATCTAAAATGCCGGGCGCATTTAAACAAGCCACGAGGACTTGAGAAACAGCACTGGAAGAAGGCTACCAAGCCGAAACGCGTCTGCTGATACCCCAATATCTGATTGTTTTTTATATATTTGTCTTATACCACTCCTATGGTTAACATTGTCTGGGTAAGTGGATACCTTTTTTATATTACCTGTATTTGGGTTCCACCCCCTTATAACCATGAGTTTGTTTATTTTATCTTATCTTCATTTAAATAAATACACTTTTTTACTACGGAATCTTTTCCTTGGAGTTTCGTTAGCCTGAATTGGCACCTTTGAGCCTGCAATAGAGAGCCTGGTACGGCTCTGTGAAATGTGAGTGGTAGTCCATTCTTATTCAATACATATTTGTACTATATTTGTACTATACATATTTGTAAAATATAAGTATAAAACATAACATAGTGTATACACTATGTTATGTTTTATACTTATATTTTGTAGATAAGACTCTGACATCCGCCTATGTTCAGGTTGTATTTTATGATTACTGTCTACCACTACACTTGTTTTTGGGACTATCCCTTCCTATGTGGTTTTGATACACACTCTTTACTAATATTCACAATACCCACTACAGCTCAGTGTAGTGGTTATGGTGCCAGTAGTGCCGGGACCCCCTCCCAGAGTAAGTAGTCAAACCGTTTAAGAACAGTTTGACAACTTACCTGAGGTCTGCTTGGAAATGGGGCTGTAGTAGGGCTTAGTAGCAGGGGTGCAGTATGTGTATGTTTGTGTAAGAAGGACTGTGTGAGCAGTGTGTGTGTGTGTGTGAAAGTTGCAGTGTGTACGTGAGGACGGCAGTGTGTGTTAGGGGGGCAGTGTGTGTGTGTGCGTTGCAGTTTGAGTGGGGGGCAACGTGTGTATGGGGGGAAGCTTGTGTGTATGGGGCAGTGTATGTGTGTGGGGGGCCAATGTGTGTGTAGGGTGTGTGTGTGTATTGGGGGCAGTGTATGTGGGCAATGTGTGTGTATGGGGGAAGTGTATGTGTGTGTATGGGGGCAGTGTATGTGTGTGGGAGCAGTAGTGTATGTGTTTGGTGGGCAATGTGTGTATGGGGGCAGTGTATGTATGTGGGGCAATGTGTGTGTATGGGGGCAGTTTATGTATGCGGGGGCAGTGTGTGTGTATGGGGGCAGTGGATGTGTATGGGGCAGTGTATGGGTGTGGGGGCAATGTGTGTGTATGGGGCAGTGTATGTATGTGGGGGCAATGTGTGTGTATGGGGCAATGTATGTATGTATGTGGGGGCAGTCTATGTATGTGGGGGACAATGTGTGTGTGTGTGTGGGGGGGGGCAGTGTATGTATGTGTAGGGTATGTGTGTGATAAGGATGGGGGGCTTTTTTAATGTTTTTTTTATTTGATAAAATTATTTTTTTATTTTTTATTTAAAATATACATAATGTCCCCCCTCCCTTCTTACCTTTGTTTAGGGAGGAGGTGGGACATCCCTGGTGGTCCGGTGGGGAATCCCTGGTGGTCCATGTGGTGAGAGTGAACTCTAGCCCCGGTCTCCAGGGCTAGAGTTTACTCTCGCGAGATAGGGAGCGTTGCCGTGGCAACACTCTGTGCTCGCGAGAGAAGGACCTGGAGGAGCTGCAGGTCCTCTCCCCCCGGGTCCTCTCTCTCTCCCTCCTCTGCCGGCGACAAGCAAACAGTGCCTGCGGACCGGAGAGGGAGATCTCTGATCTCCCCTCCGGTCTATGAAGGCACATTGCAGGGCTGGCGCTTGGACAGCGCCAGCCCTGCATTAGCCGGCAGGGGAGAGAGAGAACCCCGGATTCTCGGGGGTGGGGGGCAATTGCCCCGTTGCCCCCCCCCCCTGGATCCGCCCAGGGCCGGCCTTAGGCATTTAGACGCCCTGTGCGAAAAATCTTCACAGCACCCCCCCCCCCGTCATCCATGTATGCTGTTATGTTTGTGTTGTCTGTGTATGTAATAGTACGTGTGATGACTGTGTGTGATATGTATGCTATGTGTGATAATTGTAATGGGTATATTAACAGTGTGTGATATGCGTGTATTGGTTGTATGTGACACACACACAGAGTCAGACGGCCATACACACACAGGAAGACATCCACACACACACAAGCAGACAGTCATACACACACACACAGGCAGACAGTCACACACACACACACAGACACACACAGGCAGACAGTCAGTCATACACACAGACACACACAGACAGTAATACACACAGACACACACAGAGGCAGACAGTCATACACACACACACACGCAGACAGTCATACACACAGACACACACAGGCAGACAGTCATACACACACACACACACGCAGACAGTCATACACACAGACACACACAGGCAGACAGTCATACACACAGACACACAGTCATACACACAGAGGCAGACAGTCATACACACAGACACACAGAGGCAGACAGTCATACACACAGAGGCAGACAGTCATACACACAGAGGCAGTCATACACAGTCACACACACAGAGGGCAGACAGTAATACACACAGACAAACACACAGAGGCAGACAGTAATACACACAGACACACAGTGGCAGACAGTCATATACACACACACACACAGACACACAGAGGCAGACAGTCATACACACAGACACACACATAGAGGCAGACAGTAATACACACAGACACAGTGGCAGACAGTCATATACACACACACACAGTCATACACACACACACAGGCAGACAGTCATACATACACACACAGAGACACACACAGGCAGACAGTCATACACACAGACATACAGAGGCAGACAGTCATATACACACACACACACACACACACACACACATAGGCAGACAGTCATACACACAGGCAGAGAGTTACACTCACCTGACAATCACACAGTTACCTGTGGAGTTCATTGTTGAGGCAGTGCAGCTCCTGGTGACTGTTTGGTGGGGAAGCAGGGACTCCTTCCTGCTTCCCCTGCAGCCGTTTTCCGGCGCTTTTAGCTCCGCCCCCGCCGCACGGTAAGCTCCGCCCCCGCTGCAAATTAAAAAAATTTTTTTTTTTTTTTTTTTTTTTTTTTTTAAATCGGCTGTGCGGCCGCACGGCGCCCCCTGCTCCATGGCGCCCTGTGCGGCCGCACAGCTGGCACACCCCTAAGGCCGGCCCTGGATCCGCCAGTGGGTACAGGGCATTTTGTTATCAATGTTGCCATACATCCGGAGTCTAATAAAGCTCTAACCTCTTTCCCATTCACCCTTATGGAACATATCTGTGGATTGTGACTACAGTTGGCAACAGGAGATTCCATATAATTCAGCAAACAAGACAATTGTACATTCTGATTAATCATATTTCATTGCATAGGTTCATCAATCTAGGGACAGTCTCTAGCTTTATGTCCAGGTTCATTACACCAGAAACATTTAATATTATCAACTGTCCCCCACCTAGACCATTTTCCAGGATTAACATTTCTAGGCAAAAGCGTATGGGGTCTCTGAGAATATGTCTCTTGAAACCTTGACAAATCTTACCAGGTCTTTTGGCAGCTGGAGTCTTAACTATCTGCATAGACTTTGTGTTGTTAAGCCACTGTCTGTCATCGGCAGCAACATATCTTTTCACCAAACCAATTAACTCATCAGCTGATTGTGGATCACTCTGACTGACCCATCGACACAGTGCAGCAGGCAAGCCCCGCAGGAATCTGTCCATCACAAGAAGTTCCATGATGTGGCTTGCCGTATTTATTTCTGGTTGTAACCACTTTCTAGCAAGATGTATCAGGTCAAACATCTAGGTTTCATATAGGTTTCTCTTGGTTGAAAGTCCAGGCATGAAATCTTTGGGCACGAACTGCCATAGTCACACCAAGTCATGCAAGGATCTCAGCCTTCAGTTTGAAGTAGACCCCTGCCTGTGCTGGTTCCAGGTCATAGAAAGCCTTCTGGGGTTCTCCAATAAGAAAAGGTGTCAGTATGCTTGCCCACTCACTCTTCTCTCTCAGCTGTCCTCTCAAAAGCTAGAAGGTATGTTTTACATCATCTGTAGGTGTCATCTTCTGCAGGTAACGGCTGGCTCTGATCATTTTAACCTTGGACTGCGTCCCATCTGAAACTCTGGTCAGTCCCTTGGTCAAAGCCTGTATTTCTGTATCATACTGGTGGCCTGATGTTGCTCCTCCCTGAGCAGGTGGTTTGCCTCAGCTTGGGCTGCCATAACCTGTAGGATCTTGGCATCTGTGTTGGACTTTTGCGTAATTACCAGTTGCTGTAGGGCTGTAATATTTTCCTGTTGTGTGGCTGTGGCCTCCTGCTGTACGGATGTAGCCTTTTGTTGTGCTGCTGTAGTTTGCAACAAAACTTTCACAACTTCCTCCATATTCCTCCAGGCTTGTTTGGCTTCCAGTTAAAACCCACAGGCTTCTTCAGTGCAGTGCCTGCATCCTCCACCATATGTGACAAACTTACTTTCCTGTGTGTGTTTGTCCAGGATCTTTTGGCAACTGCACAGCCCTCTAGGGTAAGAAAATCAGGTCAAGGGGGCGTGGCCTGACCAGGGAACGAGCTGGACGCATCTGGCTAGAGCTCCGTTCCCACTGCGCTGAAGAAAGCTTACAATAGCGTTTTATTATATATATCTAACCTACTCCACGCTCACATGGATAAAAGAAGCGCAAAGAAACCACCCAAAAAAGGTCCGGACACTGGAACCTCGGTGCTGGACATGCTGACCGTCCAGAAGGTCAGAGCGTATGAAGGCCAAGATGGCGCCAGAACAGGCCTGACGCCACGTTCTCTCTCACCGCGCGGGGCGATGAATGAGAGCCCTGGGGAAGGGGACGCGGCGCAGATCTGCACAAAATTGGCCGAAGTCCAAAATTACCTGGCGGGGGAGATAGAGCGGTCCACTTCAGTCCTCCGAGCCAAAATATGGGCGCTGGGCACGAGAACCTCAAGACTGGAGGACACTACAAGGGCGCATAACGCGGCTGTGTCCCACGTGCACCAGCTAGAAACCCGGGTAGCTCACCTGGAACTCGCCATGGAAGACACGGCTAACCGATCCAGGAGGAACAACATCCGTCTGAGGGGTCTGCCTGAAAGAGAAGGCGAGGGCCCCCTGGAGTCTACACTGCTCGCTCTATTCCAGCCTTTGCTGCCTAACATACCAGCTGACGGCTGGTGTATAAAGAGAGCACATAGGGCCCTCCGCGCAAGGATACAGGAGCCCAACTCCCCAAGAGATGTAATCATCAAGTTCCTTCATTACCAAACGAAGGAGGCCCTGATGAGAAGGAGCAGAGAGGAAGACTTAAAGCATGAAGGGTCCACTCTACAGCTGCACCAGGATCTGGCTCCCAGCACCCTGCAGAGAACGAGAGAGTGGAGGCCCTAAACGGAGGCCCTGAGACGAGCTGGAGTGCGGTGTGCCTGGGGCCATCCTTTTAAGCTGTTGGCGTTCCGAGGAGGAAGAGCCCACGTGCTGACACCTGAGGGCGACCCGGTGAAATTTTTGACAGAGCTGCAAGTCCCAACGCCGGCGCAGCTGCAGACACGTCCGGAGACCGGGGATGTTCTAGCTCCCCTACCGACGGAGTGGCAGGAGGCCGGAGCACGGAGGCGCTGACGACCGGAGAGGGTACTGTGACATGGAAGAGGGTCAGAGTGCCATAGCTGGGAGGCAGAATGGCAGGGGACACTGTGACAAGGGGGGGTGTAATGATATTGATGTTACAAAGTTTTGGAGTCCAGTAGCCAGATCAGCAATCTTTTCTGCCAGAGGTAGCCACTCGTTACCCAGGTGGTTGAGCCCCTGAGCCTTGAGTGGCCTTCTGGTCTTAAGCAGAGATGGGAGACTGGAACAGAGAGATGATAATCGTAGTGAGGCAAGCCGAGGTCAGTGGGAAGGAGAAGCAGCAAAGTCAAAACGGTCCAAAATCAGCAACAGGTAGGAGAAACAGGAACAAGCTTGATTAGAGAGTACAGGAACCACAATAATCTGGCAAAGGTACAGAGACAGGAAGTGGCTTTGATAGGCCAAGAACCAGACACATGACCAGACACAGCTGAAGAGACTTGTCACTGATACCAATGCTTATAGAGTCAAGGTTACCAGATCTCAGGTACATTTGCAAAAGGCAGGCTGGTGTAGTGGTAAGGAAGAGGTTTAGCAGCATGTAAACCAGGGTTCGAAACCCAGCAGAGTCAGTTCCTCACATTACTCCCACCTCTACAGGTGCAGCCTCTGGATGCCCTATTTCCTGGTTTAGCAGGGTACTGTGCATGGAAAGACTGAAGAAGATCAGGAGCATCAATATTGTCCACTGGTTCCCATGATCTATCCTCTTCACCATAGCCTTTCCAAAGAACCAAATATTGAAGCTTGTTGTGGAATATCCTGGAGTCAAGAATTTTTTCCACCTCGTATTCATCTTCACCATCCACGAGGACTGGTGGTGGGGCAGGCAGGGCTCGACCAGGGAAAGTATTTTCATGAAAAGGTTTAAGCAGTGCAACGTGAAACACCGGATGTATTTTCATGGAATCTGGAAGTTGCAGACGGAAGGTGACAGCATTGATCTGAGCGATGATCTCAAAAGGTCCCATGAACTTTTGACCCAATATATGAGAAGGAATCCTAAGCTTAAGATTCTTTGTTGACAGCCAAACCTTGTCACCAACATGATAAACTGGGGCCTCCTTTCTATGCCTATCAGCAGCTCTTTTGTAACATTCCTGAGCCTCCGAAAGAGTCTTCTTCAACAGTTCTTGGGAATCTCGTAAGGCAGTTAGCCGGTCAGTGACTGCAGGAATGGAAGTAGTAATTGGGAGACTCACTAGAAAGGTTGGATGGTAACCATAATTAGCAAAAAATGGGCTCAGAGAAGTGGAGCAGTGTTGGGCATTGTTATAGGCAAATTCCGCCGTGGGTAGAAAATCCAGCCAGTCATCCTGCAGGTAACTAATATAGCACCGCAAATATTGTTCTAACGTCTGGTTGGTTCGCTCAGTCTGTCCATTACTTTGTGGATGAAAAGCTGACGACAGATTTACATTAATACCTAGAATAGAACAAAAATATTTCCAAAAATGAGATGTAAACTGCACTCCCCTGTCAGAAATTACTTTATCAGGCACTCCATGCAAGCGAAATATTTCCCGAATAACTAGGTCAGCAGTCTGTTTAGCTGAAGGGAGAACACGAGCTGGTATGAAATGACTCATCTTAGTTAACCGGTCCACAACAACAAGAATGGTAGTGTGTTCCTTAGAGGGAGGTAGTTCCACAATAAAGTCCATGGATATAGATCCCCAGGGACGATGAGGAATAGGAAGAGGCTGAAGCATGCCAACAGGGGATGAGCGAGGAGTCTTATGTCTGGAACATACATCACAAGAGGACACATACTTCTTAACATCCTCATAATATTTAGGCCACCAAAAGGATCGGGTAAGTAGTTCTTGTGTCTTTCGGATTCCTGGATGACCTGCTGGTTTTGAGTCATGGTAGAGACGTAAAACGTCCAGTCGCACTGATTCTGGAACAAACAGACGTTGTTGAAAAATCCAAAACCCATTTAGCATGGTCATATGAAGATCACGAGGAGGATCATGAAAAACTGGATCATCAGCGTAGCCCTTTTTAATGCATTATACATGCATTACATTAGATCAGAAGGAAAGATAACTCCTAAAAATCTACTCTCAGGCAAGATGGTGGCTTTGGTTACTGTAGTATGGAGGGGGTCAGCTATCCTAGACAAGGCATCTGCCTTGCCATTTCTGGAACCAGGGCGGTATGAAATCAAAAAATTAAACCTTGAGAAAAATAGGGACCAGCGCGCTTGTCTGGCTGACAGTCTCTTAGCTGATTGAATACATTCCAGATTTTTGTGATCTGTGAGGACAGTAATTGGATGGGTGGCTCCCTCCAAGAGATGTCTCCATTCGGCAAAGGCAGCTTTTATAGCCAAAAGTTCTTTATTCCCTATGTCATAATTTCTTTCTGCTGGTAACATCTGGCGGGAATAGAAGGCACATGGATGTAACAACATCTTAGGTCCAGTCCTTTGAGACAGTATAGCCCCAACAGCTGAATCAGAAGCATCTACCTCTACAGTAAATGGCAATTCTGGCTGAGGATGTACCAGGATAGGGGCAGATGTAAACAGAGTCTTTAATCTGGAAAATGCAGTGTCAGCCTTATTGGACCACTGAAAAGGAGTCCCTTTACGTGTAAGTTCAGTGATCGGTGTAATAACGGCAGAGAAATTCTTAATGAAACGCCTGTAAAAATTGGCAAACCCCACAAATCTCTGAATATCTTTTTCATTCTTGGGGATGGGCCAGTCCAGCACAGCTTTAATTTTACTTGATACTTAAACCTTTAGGAGTTATTACATATCCCAGGAATTGAATTTCTGTTTGTTCAAACTCACATTTTTCCAGTTTAATGTATAGGTGGTGGGTACGAAGGCGCTCAAGAACAATGCAGACCTGTTTTCTGTGATTTTCAAGATTATCAGAAAATATGAGGATATCATCCAAATATGCCACAACAAACTGATCCAGGAGATCCCGTAGTACATCATTGATTAGATGCTGAAAAGTTGCAGGGGCATTACAAAGCCCAAATGGCATTACTAGATATTCGTAATGTCCATACCTGGTTCTGAAAGCTGTTTTCCATTCCTCATTTGGTCTTATGCGAACCAGATTATATGCCCCCCGTAGATCAAGCTTCGTAAATATTTTAGCTGAACGAAGTCTCTCCAGAAGTTCAGGAATGAGAGGCAAGGAATAGCAGTTTTTAACAGTGATTTTATTAATGTCCCTGTAATCGACACATGGCCGTAGACTGCCATCTTTCTTTTCTACAAAGAATATAGGAGCTCCTGCTGGAGAAGTAGATGGTCGAATAAAGCCTTTGGCAAGATTTTCTTGTATGTATTCACAAAGTGCTTTCAATTCAGGCTCAGAAAGGGAGTATATACGGCCAAATTGGATAGCAGCTCCAGGTAGCAGCTCTATGGGGCAATCATAAGGCCTGTGAGGTGGAAGCTGATCAGCATTCTTCTTATCACAGACATCTGCAAAATCCCGATATTGTAGAGGAAGCTTAGTTAAGTTTGTATCAACCATTTCATTAATTGTTGTGGCAACAGGTGTTGCCTTAGAGGGTTGACAATTCATTAAGCAGTGTTCTGAAGGAAAGGACAAAGTTCTAGTCTTCCAATCAATATGTGGGTTATGCAGAGCAAGCCAGGGTATACCCCAAATCACTGGAAACTGTGTTGAGGAAATTAGGTGGAAAGATATAGACTCATGGTGATTCACTTCCAGAATCAATTTTAAGGGCACAGTCTCATGTGTAACCGGGCCTGACGTAAGTGGAGAACCGTCTACTGTTTCCATTAACACAGGTGAAGATTTAGGGATAGACTGAATTGTATTTCCTGCTGCAAATTTGATATCCATAAAGTTTCCGCCTGCTCCAGAATCTATCATAGCTGTAGTTGAAATTTTATTATCACCATATTGCAAAGTGATAGGCACCACCAAATGAGGATGTTGAGTCATCATACCCTCTTCACCCTGAGCCAGAGAAAACAAGGGTTGTGTGACAGAATCCAGTTGGTCTGAAATCTGGGATTGGTGTTGAATCTGTGCACCCTCAGCAGTCATAGCTATTGTTCTTTTAGACTTGCTAGGGCAATTGATGGCATAATGCCCTGCACTACCACAATACAGGCATAAATTGTGAGTGCGTCGCCACTGTTTTTCTTCATTGGATAATGACCCTCTTATTAGATCTACCTGCATAGCCTCAGGTTCAGATTCTGTAGGTGTTTGTGGGGTCGGAGTAGAATTTCTTGAATAGAAAGTAGGAGTAGCACTTGGTTTAAAAGAGCCCTGTCTTTCCAATCTTCTTTCTGAAAGTCTCCGATCAATACGGATAGCCAACCGCACAAATGCATCAAACTCAACAGGAAGATCAACACGAGCTAGCTCATCTTTTATAGCTTCTGAGAGACCCCTTCTGAAGTGGAACCTCTGGGCTGATTGGTTCCAAGTAGTATCAGCAACCCACTGTCTGAATTCAGCAGCATATTCAGCCACAGAGCGCCTCCCTTGATGTAAATGAAGGAGAGTGGCTTCTGCTGTAGCACAGCGATTGGGGTCATCAAAAACTAGGCACATGGCCTCAAGAAAGTCTTTTAAATTTCCCAAGACTGGACTGTCCTGTTCCAGAAAAGGGGAGCCCCAAGCCAGGGCTTCATCTTTGAATAGGGGGAAAATAAATCCCACCTTCTCTCTTTCAGATGGAAAACGGTTAGGTAACATCATGAAATGCAAACGGCATTGATTTAGGAAACCCCTAAATTTTTTGCGGTCTCCTCCCAATTTTTCTGGTAGAGGCAAGCGGGCATCTTGTGCAGGTGTAACAGTAGTAGCAGCAGCAGCCGCAACATCATGTGCCCTGTAGCTGGTAAGCTCACTATGCATTGATCGAACTTCATTTTGCAGTTCAGCTACCTGATCTTGCAGCACTTGAATGGTCTGTGCCTGGGTCTGCATAGTTCTTGCATTAAAAGTAGTGATGTACTGAACTGTCCGCCGGCGAACAGTTCCCGGCGAACTTAGCGTGTTCGCGTTCGCCGTGGCTGGCGGACACATGCGCAGTTCGATCCGCCCCCTATTCGTCATCATTGGGCAAACTTTGACCCTGTGCCTCTCGGTCAGCAGACACATTCCAGCCAATCAGCAGCACTCCCTCCCTTCCACACCCTCCAACCTCCCTCCCAGCATCCATTTTCGATTCATTCTGAAGCTGCATGCTTAGTGAGAGGAGGGAAAGTTTAGCTGCTGCTGATTAGATAGGGAAATTGATAGCTAGGCTAGGGTATTCAGTGTCCACTACAATCCTGAAGGACTCATCTGATCTCTGCTGTAAGGACAGCACCCCAAAAAGCCCTTTTTAGGGCTAGAACATCAGGCTGCTTTTTTTTTCCTGTGTAATGTAATTGCAGGTGCCTGCCTGCCAGCTTCAGTGTGAGGTTCACATTGGATACTGTGCCCACTTGCCCAGTGCCACCACTCATATCTGTTTTTACAATAGGTTAAGCTTTAGATTTAAAAGAAATAATTTTTTTTTCACTGTAATAGAAGAGCAGTTGCCTGCCTGCCAGCTTCTGTATCAGGTTGGATGCCTTGCCCATTTGCACAGTCAGTGCCACCACTCATATCTGTTTTTACAATAGGTTAAGCTTTAGATTTAAAAGAAATCTTTTTTTTTCATTGTAATAGAAGAGCAGCTAGTTGTCTGCAAGCGTCTGGGTGTCAGGCCTACTTCAGCGTGTGCTCTGCAGACCTGTGCCAGCGTGCTTTGACAGTTGCCAATCATATTTGGTGTCTCTTTAGCGTGCTTTTACAAAGAAAAAAGGTTTCCAGTGTAAGCTAATAGCAGCCAGTCAGTGTCCTTCAAGCGGCTCTGTCAGGCCTTCCTTCAGCGTGTGCCCTGCACAACCCTGCCAGCGTACTTTGACAGTTGCCACTCATATCTGGTGTCTCTATAGCGTGCTTTTACAAAGAAAAAAGGTTTCCAGTGTAAGCTAATAGCAGCCAGTCAGTGTCCTTCAAGCGGCTCTGTCAGGCCTTCCTTCAGCGTGTGCCCTGAACAACACTGCCAGCATGCTTTGACAGTTGCCAATCATATCTGGTGTCTCTTTAGCGTGCTTTTACAAAGAAAAAAGGTTTCCAGTGTAAGCTAATAGCAGCCAGTCAGTGTCCTTCAAGCGGCTCTGTCAGGCCTTCCTTCAGCGTGTGCCCTGCACAACCCTGCCAGCGTACTTTGACAGCTGCCAATCATATCTGGTGTCTCTATAGCGTGCTTTTAAAACCAAAATTTTGTTTCCACTGTAATAGAAGAGCAGTTGCCTGCCTGCCAGCTTCTGTGTGAGGTTCACAGTGGATACTGTGCACTCTTGCCCAGTGCCACCACTCATATCTGTTTTTACAATAGCTTAAGCTTTAGATTTAAAAGAAATATTTTTTTTTCACTGTAATAGAAGAGCAGTTAGTTGTCTGCAAGCGTCTGGGTGTCAGGCCTCCTTCAGCGTGTGCTCTGCAGACCTGTGCCAGCGTGCTTTGACAGTTGCCACTCATATCTGGTGTCTCTATAGCATGCTTTTACAAAGAAAAAAGGTTTCCAGTGTAAGCTAATAGCAGCCAGTCAGTGTCCTTCAAGCGGCTCTGTCAGGCCTTCTTTCAGCGTGTGCCCTGCACAACACTGCCAGCGTGCTTTGACAGTTGCCAATCATATCTGGTGTCTCTTTAGCGTGCTTTTACAAAGAAAAAAGGTTTCCAGTGTAAGCTAATAGCAGCCAGCCAGTGTCCTTCAAGCGGCTCTGTCAGGCCTTCCTTCAGCGTGTGCCCTGCACAACCCTGCCAGCGTACTTTGACAGTTGCCAATCATATCTGGTGTCTCTATAGCGTGCTTTTAAAACCAAAATTTGTTTTTCACTGTTATAGATTGAATAGCAGTTACTTGTCTTCAAGCGGGTGTGTCAGGCCTACAGTGTGTGCTCTGCAGAACTGTTACAGTTCACATTGCCAATCATATCTGGTCTCACAGTAGCTTGCACGCATAGTACCACTAATCCCAAAAAAAATGACAGGCAGAGGCAGGCCACCCCGCAGGGGCCGTCGTGGTCGTGGTGCTGTGATTCCCTTGCCGTCATTGCAGAGCTCAGCAGTGTGGCATTTTTTTTGTGTGTCTGCCTCTGACAACAGCGATGCCATTTGCAACCTGTGCCAAAGGAAACTGAGTCGTGGGAGGTCCAACACCCACCTAGGTACAACTGCTTTGCGTAGGCACATGATCTCACATCACAAACGCCTATGGGATCAACACATGAGTACAAGCAGCACGCCTACTCTAAGCCGCCATCCTCCTCCTGGTCCAGCATCTTCAGCCACGTCAACCACTGCTGTCCTTCTTGCCCCCTCTCAACCATCCGCCACTCCGTCTCCCGCCTTGAGCAGTTCCCGCTTATCTGCCCACAGTCATGTGTCTGTCAAGGACATGTTTGAGCGTAAGAAGCCAATGTCACCAAGTCACCCCCTTGCCCAGCATCTGACAGCTGGTTTGTCCGAACTATTAGCCCGCCAGATTTTACCATACAATCTGGTTGAGTCTGAGGCGTTCAAAAAATTTGTAGCTATTGGGACACCGCAGTGGAAGGTACCCGGACGGAATTTCTTTTCACAAAAGGCACCCCCAACTTGTACTCGATTGTGCAAAAGGAAGTCATGGCATGTCTGCCACACAGTGTTGGGGCAAGGGTCCATCTGACCACTGATAGCTGGTCTGCAAAGCATTGTCAGGGCAGGTATATCACCTACACTGCGCATTGGGTAAACCTGCTGACGGCTGACAAGCAAGGAATGCGTGGCATTGCAGAGGAGTTGGTGACACCGCCACGAATTGCAGGCAGTCCTGCTGCCACCTCCTCTACTCCTCCTACTCCATCCTCTTCCATAACCTCCTCGGCTGAGTCCTCTTGTGCTGCTGCGTCTTGCTCCACATCAACGGCACCCCCCAGCTCCCCAGGTACTATTCCACATCCCGGATACGGCAGTGTCAAGCCGTCTTGGGTTTTACTTGCTTGAAAGCAGAGAGTCACACCGGACAAGCACTCCTGTCTGCCCTGAACGCACAGGTGGAAAAGTGGCTGACTCCGCAGCAACTGGATATCGGCAAAGTGGTGTGTGACAACGGAAAAAATTTGATAGCGGCATTGAAGTTGGGCAAGTTGACACATGTGCCGTGCATGGCACATGTGTGTAATCTGATCGTACAACGCTTTGTGCATAAGTACACAGGCTTACAGGACATCCTGAAGCAGGCCAGGAAGGTGTGTGGCCATTTCAGGTGTTCCTACACGGCCATGGCTCACTTTGCCGATATCCAGCGGCGAAACAACATGCCAGTGAGGCGCTTGATTTGCGACAGCCCTACACGTTGGAATTCAACACTCCTAATGTTCGACCGCCTGCTCCAACAAGAAAAAGCTGTTAATGAATATTTGTATGACCGGGGTTCTAGGACAGCCTCTGGGGAGCTGGGAATTTTTTTGCCACGTTACTGGACGCTCATGCACAATGCCTGTAGGCTCATGCGTCCTTTTTTTTTTTTTTGTAAACTTTATTTTTGTATGAAAGATCATTTTGAAAGAATTACAATACCATACGTGTCAGAGTAGTGGCATTTGACATATAGGATGAGTTAGTCTCAATGATAACAACAACATGTCGTTTTACATTCGGTATGACAATTTGTTACTAGTTGGAACGGTGATCTTTCAGTTTCGTTATTATATAACTCGGAGAAAAAATACCAGCGGTGAGCATTTCAACAAACTTTCTATAATGAACAGCCTGTGGTGGCTTATGGTCATGTAGAGTATGTGGGATGGGACTTTTTGCTAAGCTCGTTAATGTGATCCCCGTCTAGTGTCGGAGGTCTGTTGTGTGATCCCTTGTGGTGAGTTCTGCGTTCGTGTCCCTTCCCGTGTACGGAAAGAAGAAAGAGTAGAGAACAGTGGTGAGAAGAGGATAGTAAGAGGGGGGGGGGAGTATTTAAGAGGAAGATGAAGGGATAGAGGGATGTATGGAGGGGGGGGGGGAGGTGCGCCGGTGTGGTGCAGAGTGCGGCTATGCCTCGAGTCCTTTTCCTGTTTCTCAGTGGGGTGGTCTGGGGTGGGTCAGGCGTACTCGCTATTTACCCAAGGTTCCCACATCCTTTCAAATTTGGACGTGGTACCCCGAACTCTAGCTGTGAGGTTGTCCATCAGGTAGACTTCTTTAATATTGGATATGACCCGTTTAATTGGCGGCATATCTATCTTAAGCCACGATTGAGCTAAGGCTCTCCTAGCTGCTAACATCAGTTTTTGTATTAACCTCAGTTCCCTATTTGTCCAGTTGTCTATTTGTCTGTTTAATAAGTATGTCCAAGGGTTGAGCTCCGGGGCTCTCTGAAATATTTTCTCAATAATGTTGTATATTTGCTTCCAAAAAATTTGTACCTTAGGGCATTCCCACCACATGTGGAGGTAGGTGCCCCTGTGGCCACACCCCCTCCAACAGTCATCAGATGGAGTTTGTTTCATGTGGAATAGTTTGACCGGGGTGGTGTACCATCTAAGCATTGTTTTGAGGGATTGTTCTTGAAGAGTTACGCTGATGGATACTGAGTTGTTGGCCTCCCATATGTCCCTCCATTCCACCCCCTCCAGTACTTCTCCTAATTCCCTTTCCCATGTGTCTGTGTATGTCAATGTGCCCCATTCCTCAGTTTCGGAGCTAATGTGCCCATATAACGTGGATATTAGGCTCTGTGGAGTTGCTTCGCGAAGGCACATTCTCTCAAAAAAGGTCAGAGGACCCTTGCCCGCTTTTTGTATTTGGGGGTGCTGTATGTAGTCCCGTAGTTGTAGGTAGCGGAAAAAATCCGCTGGTGTAAGGTGTGCTTTCTGTTTGAGGTGTTCGAATGATATGACCTCGTTATTTTGAAACATATGACATATTCTTTGTAGTCCCACGTTTTCGAGATTTGCGAACTCTCTGGGTGCCATACCAGGGGGGAAGGCCCTATTTCTCAACAGGGGTGTTAATGGGGATGGTGATGATGCCAATTTGTATTTGTGTGCCGATAGGTCCCATATTCGTAGGGAGTTCAGTATTGCGGGGCAGTCGGTTCTCAGGATGGGTCTTTCATCCCTAGATACCCACATGTGATATTGGGGCAGGTCGGGGCCAGTAAGGAGGGACTCCAGATCTACCCATCTCCTCATGTCTAGGGGCGCGTGCCACATAGCCACCTGTGCGAGCTGTGCCGCCAAATAATAAAAATATAAATGTGGCAATCCTAACCCCCCCCTCTGTTTCTGCCTGTATAATATATTTCGGGATATTCTATGGCGTCGGTTTTGCCACACGAATTCCCCTATGGCCTTTTGCAGTGGGGCTAAATCTGATTTAAGGAGTTTAACAGGTAGTGCTTGGAAAAGGAACAGGATACGGGGTAGTATGTTCATTTTGATAGCATGAATACGGCCTATCCAGGATATGGGTTTATCTATCCATTTCTCCATGTCCCGCCTCAGGGTGTGCATGAGTGGTGTGTAATTTTGTTGGAATAATTTGGTCGGGTCTCGGGTTAGGTGAATCCCCAGATACTTTATTTGGTCTCTTTCTATGGGGATATTAAAGGTTGCTCCTAGTGCCGCCGTGTCCTCCGCAGACAGGCCCATCGGCATGGCGCTAGATTTCCCTAGGTTGGCCTTGAATCCCGAGAACGCTCCGAATTTAGTTAGGACCTCTTGCAGGGCTCGCATGGAGTCAAGTGGGTTTGTAAGTGTCAGCAGGACGTCGTCGGCGTATGCAGATACAAGAAATTCCTGTCCCCCCACTGCGATTCCTTGTATATGAGGATGTTGCCGTAGGGCTTGTAGGAGTGGTTCAAGCGTGATCACGAACAACAGCGGGGAGAGAGGGCAGCCCTGTCGAGTGCCGTTCCCCAATTTGAATGGTTTGTATCCGGCGCCGGTAATTTTCACCTGTGCGTATACTTGGTTATACATTGCTCTGATGGTAGATATGAATCTGTCCGGAAATCCGAGGAACGTCAGTAGTTTAAATAGATATGGCCATTCTACCCTATCGAACGCTTTTTCAGCGTCAATCGAGACCACGACAGTGGGAGTGTCTGTTGTCTGTTGGCGCCATATAAGGTTGATGTTTCTTCTGGTGTTCTCGAACAATTGCCGGTCAGGTATAAAACCCACTTGGTCGGGGTGTATCAGAGTTTTCAGGAAGGGATTGAGGCGGTCAGCTAGTATTTTCGCCAGGATCTTGATGTCGTGGTTGATAAGAGATATTGGCCTGTAGTTTTCGGGAAGTAGTGGGTCTCTCCCAGGTTTTTGGAGTAGTATTATGTTAGCCATCGACATCTCCTTCTCGGGAATTCCTCCTTTCATAAAGTCATTAAATAGCTTTACTAGTCGGGGTGATAGTTCTTCTCTGTATGTCTTATAGTATGCCCCGTCAAAGCCGTCCGGGCCCGGGGCTTTATTGCCTTTGAGGCCTGATATTGCCCTGTCTATGTCTTCTACTGTGATGTCGTCGTTGAGTTGCATAGCTGCAGCTGTCGGGAGTTTTGGTAGGTCCAGGTTGTCCAGGAAGGTTCTCAGTTGTGAGTCCGCTTCCTCTTGTTCCATGGGGTCCCTGGGTGTGTGGTTATAGAGCTGCTCGTAGTAGTCTGTGAAGACCTGCGCAATACCTGTGGGGGTGTTTTTGACGGAGCCGTCTTTGTGCTTGATCGAGGTGATGTGCGTCCTATCCTGTCGCGGACGTAGCGTCCTGGCCAGTAGGGTGTCCATCTTGTTCGTTTTCTCAAAATAGTTTCTCTTGGTCCAGGTAAGGGCTTTCGCTGTGTCTTCCAGTAGCAGCTCAGTGATGGATCGTCTTGTCTCTATTAGATGGTCCAGGATCTGTGGCGACGGAGAGGTCTTATGTTGTTGTTCTGCCTTTCGTAACGTTTCCAGTAGCAGGGTCAGTCTCTGTGTTTTCTGAGCCTTTTTCCGTGTTGCTAATTTGATGCACGTTCCCCTTATTACTGCCTTGTGTGCGGCCCAAACTACACCTGGGGTCACATCTGCTGTTTCATTCAGGGTGAAGTAATCTTGAAGTTCTTTTCTGATTGCTTCTCGGGATTCTTTGTCTCTCAGCAGGTGGGGCTCATTCTCCAGTTCCAATGTGAAGCCGTGCTGAGATTACCCAGCCTCAGAGAGACGTCAGCGTGGTCTGACCACGTTATAGACCCTATTGTTGACTCCGTCACCCTAGTCATGCCCACCTTGTTCACTAAAAGCTGATCGATTCTGGAATACGACCCGTGGGGAGCCGAGTAGAAAGTGTAATCTAGCGAGCTCGGGTGTTGTGCACGCCATACATCTATCAATTCGGTCTGTTGGAGGAACTCGTAGTAAATTTTGTCCTGGGATCCTCTCCCTTGCGACCTTCGTTGGCCCCTGCCGGAGCTTCTGTCTGCGGCTGGACACGGCACGGCATTCATGTCCCCCCCCCACTATAGTTAGGCCGTGGGATAGGGCTTTGATTTTTGTGGCCAAGTTTCCCCAGAAAGCGGAGTCGGGTGCGTTCGGTGCATAAATGTTGACCAGGTGTATTTGGTGGGAGTGTATAGTGCCTGAGAGTATGATAAACCTCCCGTCTGTGTCTATGTCAGATGTCTCTACATGTAACGGGCACTTGTTATGTATGAGTATAGCAACTCCGTTGCCCTTACGATGTGATCTCGCTTCGTGTGTGGTGGAATATGTGCGATCTCGGATTTGGAATGTGGTGCGCTTGGAGATATGCGTCTCCTGTAGGAAGGCTATGTCTGGCCCTAGTCGCTTTATCTCTCGGAACATCAATCGTCTCTTTTTTGGTGCGTTCAGGCCTTTAACATTGATTGATGTTAGTTTTAGGGTCATCCTTGCATTTGGGTGAAGAGCTTATCTTTGATCACGGACTCTGGGATGTGGGGTGTCCCAGGAGTCTGATCGTTCCTGCGTGTCGCCATATTTTCGTGCCGCTCTGCGTCCAACACCGGCATAAAAGGTTTAGGAAGGTAGGGTGAGGGAAGAGGGAGGGGGGGAGAAGAGTGAAGAGTGAGAAAGAGTTGAAATACTGAGAGAGTAACAGAGAATCTGGACTTACTAACCGCCAGATCAGTGCGGGGTGGTGGTCCCTGTCCCATGTCCCCTTTTACCTAGGGTGTGTGAGACTACTCCTGGTAACTGTCACACCACCTGTGTGCTATGTTTTGTGCTATGTAGATGGTTTCGGCTGAGAATCTCAGGCGTGTTTCGCGTGCCCCCTATTCAGGGAGATCTCCCTAGGTATCCCCTCACGTGTCCCGTGTAGAGAAGTGGGCTGTCTCCCTGCCTCGTGTCCCCCTGTTTTGCTAGTCTAGTACGGCCTGTGCCATATGTGTCCAGGTTATGCCGGGCAATAGTTGTGGGTGTGGGAGTGCCTCCTCTGTTGCGTGTAATGCCTGCCCACCTGTGTATTTGAGGGCTTTTTGCGCTGTGCGCGTGGGCGTTCTGTGACAGAGGGGTACTTGTCCACCGGATGTGGCTCTGCCTGCGTGGGTTAGCCGGCTTGATGTCAGGTGTGGTGCGTTGTGTACCCCCATCATGTGTCTATTTACAATACCACTCTCGTTTCTCTATGCGCTTTGTAAGAGGGGGGGAGAAGGTCCCCTCGATCAGTGCTAGTGAATGTCAATCGAAACAGTCGAACAGATTTAAACATTTACAAACATATTAGATTATGTTATAGCATAGGTTAACATAACAGTACGCATGCATGAACATTTTAGCCTATGAGCTGTAATGAAACACTTTGAAACAAAAACAAAGGGTAAAACCTTGCCACATATTTGTATTGGTACTGGACCGTGCGGCTAGGCATGAAAAACCGTGGACTCTGTCGTCTGGGCCCCTATTGGATCTGTCAATAAGGGGGGTGGTTGTGGGGGGGGGTGGGAGTTATGTTCTGTTAGAGCTGTCGCCCGGTTTCACGGGGCGGTCGTGGACGGTGAGGCCCTCCGGGGGTTACGCAGTCGGGTCCGCTTGTGTCGTCGTCGTAGGGGCCCCCTGATTGTCAAGCTGCTCGTGTGTGTGGTTGTCTGTCATGCATCCCTGGGCGGGCGATTGGTCTGCCCTGGTCCGTTGTTTGTTGGAATGATGTGGGTGACCGCCTGGATGTTGGTTGTAAATACGTCCCTGGCTCTGATTTGTCAGTCGCTTTCCCACTATCTATTTATGGCTACTCCTGCTGCGGTCGCTGTCATGAACCTGTGCGGGGAGATCAGTCTGGGTTCAAGTGTGTGGTGGTTAGGGTGTGTGGGATGTCTATATGCCGTGTCTGCTGAGCTGTGTGGTTTGCTGGTAGCTGCGTGTCTGGGTGCGGTCTTTTTGGCTGTCGACAGTGCGGTCATTGTTAGTTTGGTCTATTGCTTGTCCGTGTCCTGAGGAAGGGGTCCTGGGTCACCCGTGCGGATGTATGGTGTCGGACTATGGTGCCAGGCTTGGCATAAAACGTATTGCGAGCACAAATCTTAACATTGGCAGTTCGTAGCATGAGGTCTCTCGTGAGGGGGCATTTGCAGTAAAAGCGTGTGGCAATAGCTATGCGTGTCCCCTCCTGTGTGTGCCAAGTAGTCCCCAAGTAGTCTGCTTGTGCGGTCCGTACATAATGATGAGGCCCCCCCTGAGTGTCCCTCCCCCCGCCCCCGCCTCATCCCCCAGCCCCCGCGCCCCCCTCCCAATTTCCTGGTGCCCCCAATAGAAAAAGAGCTTTGTACCATGGCTAGAGTAATTAAGGGTCCAGTAAACAATGATGGTGAAGGTGTCCAAACCCTTGTATGGTTGCTGGGTCTTTTCCCCGACAGACCCCCTCCCCACGGTGTTTATGGTACCCAACCCCGTGTGGCTGTCCAAGAGGCTCTATGGACTAGCCTAGACTTGGTATGATGAGCCCCCGGTACCTCACTCTCCGACGGTCTGCCATTCCCTCGGAAGAGGTGTAAGCTCTCCAGTCCCGGTTAATGTGGCAGGCACTTGCGGCGGGGTCTGGAGTCCCAGAGCTGCAAAGAAGGTCGAGGCGTCTTCACCTGGTTGGAGGACGTGTGTTTTGCCGTTGTGGAATGTCAGCAATTTAAAGGGGTATCCCCAAGCGTAGCGCATATTCGCCCCTCTCAGGGCCTCTGTGATAGGCCTCCACTCCACTCCACTCTGCGTTGTAAGGTTGCAGGCGCTAAATCCTGATAGAGAGCCAGGGCAGCCCCTTGATAGGAGATCGCTCCTTCTCTGCCCCTTTTGATCAGTGCTTCTTTGGTCTGGAAATGTAAGAAGCGAATGACAATATCCCGTGGCGTGTTCGCATCTGTTCTCCTGGTGCGCAGGGCCCTGTGAGCACGTTCTATGTGCCAAAGGTGATCTGGTAGACCCGGTAATAGGGGTTTGAGGATTGCTGTCACAATGTCAGTAATTAGGCCTTCCCCTGTCGCCTCTGGTAAACCTCTGAGCCTCAGGTTGTTCCGACGCGATCTATTTGCCATGTCCTCTATGGCAAGTTCAGCGGTAGCCATCCTGTTGGTCAGATTGTTTAAGTGTTGGATCGCTGTGTTGTGGGCAACTGTAGTGGCTTCTAGGCGGTTTTCTAACCGTGTGGTGCGGTTGCCTATTGCCTGTATCTCCCCCCTCAGGACGTGTGTGGAGCGCTCTATTTCCCCTGCTAAATAATTTTTTACCTCTGTGAGGGTTGCCAGGATCTTTGCCGTCTCCGTGTTTGCCTTTGGGGAGCCCCCTGTTGCTGCTGCAGGTTTCTGTAGCGGTCCCTGCGTTCCCGCGGATTCCTCCTCGTGGTCGCCGCCATCTTGTGGGCCTGTGGGTCCGGCGCGCGGTGTAGAGAAGTATTCCGCTACGGAGCTCCCCGTGTCCTGACCTTTCTTGTGCTGCTTTTTGGCTGGTCTCTTCTCCATTCTAGTGGTGTTTTGCCGAAAATTTGCGGGTGTAAAACGCTGATATTTGCTGTCTGGTGGTGTGATCGGAGCGGAGCTCTAGGCGAACACGTCCATCTCGCTCCGTGTCCAGGCCACGCCCCTCATGCGTCCTTTTGAGGAGGTGACAAACCTAGTCAGTCGCAACGAAGGCACCATCAGCGACATCATACCATTTGTTTTCTTCCTGGAGCGTGCCCTGCGAAGAGTGCTGGATCAGGCTGTAGATGAGCGTGAAGAGGAAGAGGAAGAGTTGTGGTTACCATCACCACCAGAAACAGCCTTATCAGCATCGCTTGCTGGACCTGCGGCAACGCTGGAAGAGGATTGTGAGGAAGAGGAGTCAGAGGAGGATTGTAGCTTTGAGGAGGAGGAGGAGGAGCAAGACCAAACACAACAGGCATGCCAGGGTGCTCGTTGTCACCTATCTGGTACCCGTGGTGTTGTACGTGGCTGGGGGGAAGAACATACCTTCAATGACATCAGTGAGGAGGAGGAACGGGAAATGAGTAGCTCGGCATCCAACCTTGTGCAAATGGGGTCTTTCATGCTGTCCTGCCTGTTGAGGGACCCTCGTATAAAAAGGCTGAAGGAGAACGACCTGTACTGGGTGTCCACGCTACTAGACCCCCGGTATAAGCAGAAAGTGGCGGAAATGTTACCGAATTACAACAAGTCGGAAAGGATGCAGCATTTGCAAAATAAATTTAAAAGTATGCTTTACACAGCGTATAAGGGTGATGTCACAGCACAACGGGAATCTAACAGGGGGAGAGGTGGAAGTCATCCTCCTCCTCCTCCCACGACCATGCCGGCAAGGACAGGACGCTTTAAAGACGTGTTGTTGATGGAGGACATGCGGACCTTTTTAAGTCCTATGCATCGCCACAGCCCTTCGGGATCCACCCTCAGAGAGCGACTTGACCGACAGGTAGCAGACTACCTCGCCTTAACTGCAGATATCGACACTCTGAGGAGCGATGAACCCCTTGACTACTGGGTGTGCAGGCTTGACCTGTGGCCTGAGCTATCCCAATTTGCGATAGCACTTCTGGCCTGCCCCTCTTCAAGTGTCCTGTCAGAAAGGACCTTCAGTGCAGCAGGAGGTATTGTCACTGAGAAGAGAAGTCGCCTAGGTCAAAAAAGTCTAGATTACCTCACCTTTATTAAGATGAATGAGGGATGGATCCCGAAGGGACTGACACTGGGCGATACATTCGATTAAAAAAGGCCTGATGAGATGAGCTGCCTTGGGCTAAAAATGGTCCACACGCTGCTGTATTTTAGCTCTGAATGACGTTTGACTTGCGTGACTTATCCGCCACCAACTAGGGTTCAAGCCGCCATGTTTTAGGGCACTTTCTGCCTGTGAAACAAACATCAATTTTCTGGCCGCTGCTACAGCAGCGGCTGCAACAATACCACATTTTTCAGGCATGTGTACATGCCTAATTTTTAGGCCCACTGGTGCAGCACTGTGGCTTCAAAAACCAAACCAAAATAAATCCTCCAAGATGGCACCAATATACCAGTGGTCTAAGCATCTTCCCACCTTGGCCTAAAAAGGGGAGGTGATTCAACAATTAAAAATCTCTGCCATTTACACGTCCACTGATAGGAGACGCGGAAGGTATTAAACTGATATGAACAATACTAAACTCACCACTCCTATCTGGTGGCACATTAGCTTGCCCGCGCAGTGCCCCAAATTTCAAGTAAGAGGACCGACCAAGCATCTTCTTCCATCTCCCTGTTACATAAATCAATGCCATATCCATAGAAATTGTAGAGAATATCCAGGATAGTTTTACAGGGCCAAATCATGTCGCCTGTTGAAAGAGGTGACCTTACTCGGGTCCCAGGTGTGCGGTTCCTAAAATGGCTGCCATATACATGTCCACTGATAGGAGACGCGGAAGGTATTAAACTGATATGAACATTTACTAAACTCACCACTCCGAGTGCTGTTATTTATTTAATTTTTTTGTGGTGAGGCTTTACAGGACAGAGTGCTTCTCCACGGGACATGTTAACTCACGGGCAGCTGGCTCATCAAGGAACCAGAGCAGCTTGAACGAGGTGACCTTGCTCGGGTCCCAGGTGAGCGGTTCCTAAAATGGCTGCCATATACACGTCCACTGATAGGAGACGCAGAAGGTATTAAACTGATATGAAGAATACTCCACTCCTATCAGTAGGTCCGTCCCATTGTGATTTATGCCCCCCACCCACCGCGCAGGGATGGGGGCCGGGGGGGGGAGGAAAGTAGGCCCCCCCATTGTGATTTATGGCCCCCACCCACCATGCAGGGGTGGGGGCCGAGGGGGGGGAGGACAGTAGGTCCCCCCATTGTGATTTATGGCCCCCACCCACCGCGCAGGGGTTGGGGAGGACAGTAGCTCCCCCCAGTGTGTACCATGGGCTTTGAGGACAGGTGTCAATCCATACCTGCCAAGTGACCCTATGTAGGGGTAACAGTCCCTATTCTGCTCTGTGTCAGTGTGTATCATGGTCTCTGTGGACGGGGAACAGTCTCTATTCTGCTCTGTGTCAGTGTGTATCATGGTCTCTGTGGACGGGGAACAGTCCCTATTCTGCTCTGTGTCAGTGTGTATCATGGTCTCTGTGGACGGGGAACAGTCTCTATTCTGCTCTGTGTCAGTGCTTATCATGGTCTCTGTGGACGGGGAACAGTCTCTATTCTGCTCTGTGTCAGTGTGTATCATGGTCTCTGTGGACGGGGAACAGTCTCTATTCTGCTCTGTGTCAGTGTGTATCATGGTCTCTGTGGACGGGGAACAGTCTCTATTCTGCTCTGTGTCAGTGTGTATCATGGTCTCTGTGGACGGGGAACAGTCTCTATTCTGCTCTGTGTCAGTGTGTATCAGGGGCTTTGAGGACAGGTGTCAATCCATACCTCCCAAGTGACCCTATGTAGGGGGAACAGTCTCTATTCTGCTCTGTGTCAGTGTGTATCATGGTCTCTGTGGACGGGGAACAGTCTCTATTCTGCTCTGTGTCAGTGTGTATCATGGTCTCTGTGGACAGGGAACAGTCTCTATTCTGCTCTGTGTCAGTGTGTATCAGGGGTTTTGAGGACAGGTGTCAATCCATATCTACCAAGTGACCCTATGTAGGAGGAACATTCCCTATTCTGCTCTGTGTCAGTGTGTATCAGGGGTTTTGAGGACAGGTGTCAATCCACATCTGCCAAGTGACCCTATGTAGGGGGAACAGTCCCTATTCTGCTCTGTGTCAGTGTGTATCAGGGGTTTTGAGGACAGGTGTCAATCCACATCTGCCAAGTGACCCTATGTAGGGGGAACAGTCCCTATTCTGCTCTGTGTCAGTGTGTATCAGGGGTTTTGAGGACAGGTGTCAATCCATATCTGCCAAGTGACCCTATGTAGGGGGAACAGTCTCTATTCTGCTCTGTGTCAGTGTGTATCAGGGATCATTAGGATAGGTGTCAATCCATATCTGCCAAGTGACCCTATGTAGGGGGAACAGTCTCTATTCTGCTCTGTGTCAGTGTGTATCAGGGATTTGACTATCTTTATTCAGATTCAAAAATTAAAATTCCAGGAAAAATGTAACAAACATTTACAAGAACATGTTATGCACATCATAGAAACCACGTGAACCTCTTTAAAGCCACAAACTTAAGACAAAAAATACGTACACACAATGTGTAAGGGTTTGAAAGAATATTCTGAATCCTTACATGTTTACTTTATCGTTTGTTTGATTTTTGTGAACCATATATAAACTACAAGCAGCGTGAAAACTATAAAAACTCAAGTGGCCATGCTGATCAAATTAAATAGTATGCTTTACACAGCACAACGGGAATCTAACAGGGGAAGAGGTGAAAGTCATCCTCCCCCTCCCACGACCCCGCCATATCTGCCAAGTGACCCTATGTAGGGGTAACAGTCTCTATTCTGCTCTGTGTCAGTGTGTATCATGGTCTCTGAGGACGGGGAACAGTCTCTATTCTGCTCTGTGTCAGTGTGTATCAGGGGCTTTGAGGACAGGTGTCAATGTTAGGTGATTTCTGCCCTTTATGGATTAAAAGCAGACTCTGCATCAACTGTGTAATTTTCCATGGGAGTTTTGCCATGGATCCCCCTCCAGCATGCCACAGTCCAGGTGTTAGTCCCCTTGAAACAACTTTTCCATCACTTTTGTGGCCAGAAAGAGTCCCTGTTGGTTTTAAAATTCGCCTGCCCATTGAAGTCAATGGCGGTTCGCGAACATTTGCGGAAGTTCGGATTCGCCGTTCGCGAACCGAAAATTTCGGGTTCGCGACAACACTAATTAAAAGCAACCTGCTGGGCCAATGCAGAATCTGATCCGACGGTCTCCATGAATGGGCCAGATTATTCTGTAATGATATTGATGTTACAAAGTTTTGGAGTCCAGTAGCCAGATCAGCAATGTTTTCTGCCAGAGGTAGCCACTCGTTACCCAGGTGGTTGAGCCCCTGAGCCTTGAGTGGCCTTCTGGTCTTAAGCAGAGATGGGAGACTGGAACAGAGAGATGATAATCGTAGTGAGGCAAGCCGAGGTCAGTGGGAAGGAGAAGCAGCAAAGTCAAAACAGTCCAAAATCAGCAACAGGTAGGAGAAACAGGAACAAGCTTGATTAGAGAGTACAGGAAGCACAATAATCTGGCAAAGGTACAGAGACAGGAAGTGGCTTTTATAGGCCAAGAACCAGACACATGACCAGACACAGCTGAATAGACTTGTCACTGATACCAATGCTTATAGAGTCAAGGTTACCAGATCTCAGGTACATTTGCAAAAGGCAGGCTGGTGTAGTGGTAAGGAAGAGGTTTAGCAGCATATAAACCAGGGTTCAAAACCCAGCAGAGTCAGTTCCTCACAGGGGGATTCAGTAATTTTATTTGGGTGGGAGGGGAAGGGGATTGGGATTCCCATCACTCAGATCCACATGGCCCAAGGAACATGGCCGCCTACAGCATCTTAGTTTTATTCCCGCCTTTTTACAACTGGTGGGCTAGAAGGGAGCGCAATGTTGTGTCATGGGGGGGGGGGGGATTGGGGAGTATGGCGGGTGTACGGCAAGCTGGGTAGCCCCACAAAGTGGTCAGGAAGGCTGGAGGGTTCTAAGGGGCATCACTCCACCAATGTGGGCGTGGAGCCACCCTCTCACTGCCGGGAAGGGTACTAGGACGCAACATGACTCCAAACATAGTAGGCAGAGCAACTGATGACACATAGTAGGGGAATCTGGGTCGGGGGTGGGGACGCCTTCAAGCTAAAATTCCAGCTGGCGTCAGACCCCTCACCTATTATGCCATACTTACGCAACAAAGCCTTCATCCAGGGCATGACAGCTAGAGACTTTAAAAACTTAGAAAGTATAGGATTACAACGCATCTGCCAGCTATACGAGGGAACGGGAGTTATCTCCTTTGACACACTAAGACAGCAGGGACACCACTCACCCGCAGATTTTTTTAGATACATACAAATTAGAGACTTCGCGAACCAGGCACACATAAAAACAGCGGCCCGGAAACAGATGACTTTATTCGAACGCATCTGCCTCCACAAAATAATACCCAAAGGCATGATAACGCTCATGTACGCCCACCTCTGTTCAGAAGCTAGGGACTGGGGCAAATTAGCCTATACAGATCACTGGGAAAGAGACCTAGGGGACACACTAGAAGGCATAGAGTGGCAAGAGATCTGGGAGGCAAATCATACCTTGTCGGTGTGCGTTTCCCTCCAGGAGCAATCTATTAAAACAATGCTCCGCTGGTACACTACACCAGTTAAACTATACCAAATGCACAAGACTCCTACAGATGAGTGCTGGAGTGGTTGTGGCCTGAGGGGGACATATGTCCACATGTTTTGGGAATGCCCACAGATGAGCACATTTTGGAAATGGGTGCAGACACTACTGACACAGGTCTTTGGCAGAGCACCAGACCTCAACCCATGGCTATTCCTTTTAAGTAGGACTCTACTAGGCAGGAACAAAAGCTTCTCCATAAGATTACTTTAGCAGCAAGGAGGGCCGTAGCCTCAGACTGGCACACCGCCTATCGCAGGGGTCATCAACAGAATAAAAGAAGTCTACCTAATGGATGACCTGACAGCTAGAATAAGGGGCACTCAAAAAACGTTTCAAAAGATCTGGGAACCCTGGGAAAACTCCAACCTGAGTAACTAACTTTTGAAACCTGACCCTGATGGCAACTTACCGGCTCCGGCAGCGGATCCCCCTTTGCTCCCCCCCATCCCTCCCCACTATCCCCTTTTTCACTCTGTTCACTATCTCTTTCTTTTCCTCCAAGCCTACTTGGCAATATCAAAATATCTGACCAACGTAATGCATTCACGGGAACAGACACATGGGACATACGGAAAATTGACACTTCGGAAGAGGGAAATGGTTGTTTAGCCCTTCACAACACCATATGACTTGCCATGAGCAAAGCGCAAACTTTACCTAACACTAGCAAGACAATAATTGGGTCGTAATGACCAGTGATACAGTTATGCATGCTAATGAGGAGCAGCCACACAATGTCGAACACAACAAAACGTGTTGACAAGGTAAACCCAGAGACCCCATGACATGTCCGTGGAAGGACTATGTTAAGCCCACGTTACTCTCTGTTAACCCATGTCTGAACCATGCTAACCCATGTTTAATCCGTGCAAGTTAATGTATGTAACATGTCGTGTCAAGACAAAATAAAGAATTAAAAAAAAGAAAACCAGGTCAAGACAAAGTCCAGTTTCAAAAAGGCCTCTGGCCTGTTTATTTTCTGTTGTTAAGAAGTAACAGGATACAACAAACAGCAAACCTTCTTTCTCCTCAAAACACTTCCCTCACTCCACCCTGCTTTAACTGCAGTTATATAGCTGCTCACAGCCCCATACAGGTGAGGCTAATGACCTTGTTAGGCAGGGAGCCAGAACTCCTTCGAAAACCTAGGCTGGACTCATGCACAACCACTCTGACAGTGGGTGGAGAATCGGCCCACCCTGCTCTTCCGAATACTCCACCCCAGGGACCCAAATAACAACAGAGGAAAAAAAACCTACATTTAAACTTAACTTTCCCTGGGGCTGCATGTGCTTCCCCACATGTCAGGACAGTGGCTGCGCAAAAGTTTGGGTGCCAGATATATACCCCTGACCACCATCCCCAACACTCTGTCACAATATATATATTTATATGTGTGTGTGTATTTTTATTATTATTATTTATTCATTTATTATTATTTTTTCCATTTTCTCTATACATTTGTTTTTTGGTTTTTGGTCTGTACTATTGATAGTTTTAGAATTCAGTAATACTTTTTGGTTCATTTGTGGATTTTCAACAGCAACATTTTAAACAAATTTATTAAATGTTATATTTTAAATAATTGACATCTGTAGGCAAGTACCTTTCTATTCAATTAAAGGATCACTATAGGGTCAGGAACACAAACATGTATTCCAGACCCTATAGTGTTAACACCACCATCTAGCCCCCCTGGGCCCCTCATGCCTCCATAAATATAGCAAAATTTTACTGTATTCAATCCAGAAGCTGTGGATCTGCATGCTTTTTGCCTCAAAAAAAAAAAAAGCAGTCTGCTGACATCATCAGAAGTGGTGGCCTGATCCAATCACAATGCTTACCCATAGGATTGGCTGAGACTGACAAAGAGGCAGATCAGGCGCAGAGCCAGCACGATTCAAATATAGCCCTGGTCAATCAATGAATCTCTATGAGGAAAGTTCAGTGTCTGCATACAGAGGGAGGAGATACTGAATGTTTGTATGCATTTTATGCAGCCATGACCCAGGAAGGATCTCTAACAGCTATCCGAGGAGTGGCCAGTGAAGTTATCACTAGGTTGTAATGTAAACACTGCATTTTCTCTGAAAAGACAGTGTTTGGAGCAAAAAGCCTGAAGGTAATGATTCTACACACCAGAATAAATGCAATAAGCTGTAGTTGTTCTGGTGACTATAGTGTCCCTTTAAATACTATATACCTCCAATACACACACACACTATACCCCTTATACACATACAATATACCTTCTACACACACACAAACACACACACAATACCCCATATACACATACAATATTTCTCCTATACAAACACACTAGACTTCTTATACACATTTAATATACCTCCTATTCAAACAAACATCTCCTATACACACATGCAAATTGTACCCCAATACAGACATATTCAATGTAACCGTTATACAGATATACACAAACTACAGCCCCTACAACGCATAAACACTCTACAGATCCTAGACACAAACATAACAGCCCTTTGACATGCACACACACATGCTGCAGCCCCTAGTACACCACAATTGGATCCCTTTACACAGCCTTTAAACCGCAGCCTCCACACACATGCACAATACCCTTTAACAGGCAACAAGCAAATGCAATGCAAGTGTGTAATTAAATATCCCTTATTTTATCTATCACACAGCCATGAGCAGCACTCTCATAATATACAGTATCTCACAAAAGTGAGTGCACCCCTCACATTTTTGTAAATATTTTATTATAGCTTTTCATGTGACAACACTGAAGAAATGACACTCTGCTACAATGTAAAGTAGTAAGTGTACAGCCTGTATAACTGTGTAAATTTGCTGTCCCCTCAAAATAACTCAACACACAGCCATTAATGTCTAAACTGTCGGCAACAAAATTGAGTACAACCCTAAGTGCAAATGTCCAAATTGGGCCTAAAGTGTCAATATTTTGTGTGGCCACCATTATTGAGTTATCTTGAGTGGTGTGAGGCTATTTATTGGGCGATACATATTAAAAATAAAATTGGGTAATAATTTTTATTATATCAAAATGTGATGTATTGGCACTGTTCCCCTTAATTAATTTGAAGCGAAGAGCTACACACTATGTTTAACTCGTAGACACTGAAGTATGTTTTTATTAGAGGATTTGTATTTCACACATTAATCACAAACTAATTATAAAAATATAATTTATTGTGACAATAATAATAATAGAAATAATAATAATATGTAACATGCATGACAATAATCAGTGAATATTTAGGTATAACATAATTATACAATATGGCAATGGTTTACAGACAGCTAAATAGCAACATTTATATCGACATAGATGCAAATTTCAACAAGATTTACGACAGACACTTCACTTTGAAACCAGCTTGCTAAACATTCCTTAACACAAGATTCTTAGCATCATCACAGCAGAACAGCATTAAGCAATAAAAACTCTGTCTGATAGTAAAATCACACTGAATTAACTCACTGCTGGCCTTTTATATTGCAATGACAATATTTCTCATACCAGATCAGTTAACCATTCCTTCTCATCCAATGACAAATAAGAATAATTGTAACCAGATTTTACGTTTGCAGAATTTTTACTTTCCTAATTAAAGATGACTATCCCTAATCCAGATAAGTCAATATTTCTGGGTAATAGTTGATATGCTATTTTTTTGGCAAATTACCAGTAAATATATTACTTGTTTATTCTTTCTGCAGTTATGAATTTGGAACAATATATTTAATTAGCTAACTATTATTTCATAAAGTTGAAATCTGATCAGCCTTTTATCCAGAGATATTTCTATTTTAGTAAAAATTAATTTAAAATAAATTAAATAAAACCAGCATATTTACCAGCTCTTGGTAGAATTATTTTCAGGTTTGGAGATGTATTCCATTAAATGCGTGTACAGGTATGAGTATAGAGAATTGTGGGAATTATGAAAGTTTTCAGTTGGAGAGACAAGTGTTAGGATTTTTCAAAGTTCCAGAATTCATTGGAAAAGATAGAGAAAGTTAGGTATGTCCTCATTCCTGCTCCAGATGTTAGATCTAAGACCCAAGAGGTGAGAGATTCACTCTCACTGTCTGTCCTTAATTTTTAAAGAGACTTTCTCTTCACGTCACTAGTTTCAGTGACCAATAAAGTAAGGCTAGAATTTGGTCAGTAGATGGCGCAATAACATCACAAGAAATTCTCGTCAGGAAGTCCAATTATCACTTTGTATAATGGGTTAACTGGATTTCGCAATGCGTTTGACGTCATCTTGACTATCTTTATGATACCTATTGGTCAAAAAGCTGTCAAACTTCAAAAGGTTTTGGTTCATTTTTTGACGGACTTACTGTCTGGTTTTGTGCTGATAAACTAGTTTCTGACACGTATAGCTGTAGTTTTACCCTTTGTTACAATGGAACTTTGTATTAGATCCTTGATATTTAAAAAGTAAATTCATTACTTTAGTGTTATCTGTCTTCTTCCTAAACCTGTGTCTGGTTTTCTTGTTGTGAAATTAAGTATCACTTAGTATTGTGACACACGTGGTTTATACATGTCTATTACACATATTCCACTAACGTTAGTTTAATATGAAATTTCTTAATTGATATTATAACCATGAATATTCTATTATTAACTTAGTACTATTTATATATGATTAACCCCTTAGTGACCAGACCATTTTTCAATGTTCTTACCATTAAGGATCAGGGCTCTTTTTACATTTCACTTTTTACACAGTTTGTGTTTAGCTATAATTTTCCATTTACTCATTTACTGTACCCACACATATTATATACTGTTTTTCTCACCATTAATTTCTAAAGATACCATTATTTTCATCATATCATGTAATTTACTATTAAAACATGTAAAATATTGATGACTATATGCTTGCCAATGTTGCTGTGGCATAACAAGCCGGTAGGATACTCTTTGCACACAAAAAATAGCGAATTATAAATAAAAGAGGCTAAAAAAAAAAGGACTAAAAGAAGCCCAACAGATGATTGACTCTTTGAATAAACTGGACAGTCCAATCAGATTTACATCTGAAATAAGTACTGACAGAGTACATTTTCTCGACTTACTCATTTGGGTAGAAGACAATAATATACAGTATTCATTATACACCAAACCCACAGACCGTAACACCATTCTGCATGCTCAAAGTGCACATCCGGAACGTCTCAAAGCTTCATTACCCAAAGCACAGTTTCTCAGAACTATACGTAATAACTTTAATGTCCAAATTAGGTAAGAACAATTAGTACAGATGAAAACTAAGTTTCTAAACCGAGGCTATAATCACATACAATTGGAAGCAGCATTTAAACAAGCGAGAGAATTTACTCCAAGCACCTCTATGAAGAGACAGAATCGTCTGATTTGTCCGACCACTTATAACGACGCGTCAGTTCAATTATCCAACATTATCAGAAACAATTGGAATATGCTGGCCTGTGACTCTACACTTCCATCAACGTTTCAACAGAAACCTTTAATTTGTTACAAACGAAACAAAAACTTACGTGATTTATTGGTAAAAACTGATCCAACACAAAGTTATGTGTGGAAGGGAATGACACAACAATGAGGCAGTGTCAGATGTTTAGGGTGCGTGACATGTAGCCATATGGTCCCGTCTCGCACCTTCAATCATCCTCATACAAGTAAGAAGTTCCACTTGTAAAACTCCGTTTGTAATATACAAATTAACCTGTCCATGTGGTTTATCCTACATAGGCAAAACACAGACACCTCTGTGTGAACGTATACGAGGACACAGATCGAATATCCGCACAGCCTATAGGGATGGCATCAGCGACAAACCGGTCGCAAAACATTTTTTGCAGAATCAACATCCATTAACATCCCTCAAATTTACGGCCATAGATCACATCCCGGAATCACGTCGTGGAGGAAACAGATGCAAGATGCTCCTCAACAGAGAGACCTACTGGATTTTTCTACTCGATACTGTTGCTCCAAAGGGACTCAACGAAATGATATCGTATCATTCTTTTCTCTAATAGACTCCTGCTTGTTTTCTGTTTTTAATTTTAGTGACCCCTTTTTGCAGTGGCTAGGATTAAGTAACTGAACATTATTGGTACATTCTTTTGATTAAATTGTACTGTAGGCATTAAAACAATTACTATTGAAAAGGTTATGAGCCATAATACTACAGTAAAGTAAGCAGAATAAAGTTGGGACATAATATTTGTAATGAGATGAATTAGTATTTAATAATGTACCAGAAGAACTGAGATGAATAAGTTGTAGTCACAATTAGTCTTATCTCAATAGGGGTTCTTTTGCATAAACTAAGGCAGTTATCCTCACTGTATATACTGCTAGTCGGTCACATAACTATATGATCGGCTACTATACAAGGAATATTAAATATATTTTAACTTTGTTCTCTTCATCTGCACATACACTTATATTTTAATTTAAAGAATGTTACTATTACAAGATTGTGCACTATTTTCCCTGATTAATTCAGGGATCTTTATACCTTTTAAAAAAAGTCTCAACACAGTCTATAATTATATAGATCCATATTTCACTAAAATAATTTTCACTAGTTTACTGTAGGGATATATTATTATATTCATTACTAGTTTCTTACATCAACGTCCTACATCAATTACTTGTATATACAAATTTAATCACATTCTATATGCAAAGTCTATTTTGATAATGAATAGTCACGAGGAAGTTTTTCCCTCTATCATTAACTCACTGGAGGACAATAGTTATATATTTTATTTTTAGTACAGCATTTGCTTAATACAGTATCCTTGAATTTCTGATCATATATTTGCTATTTTAAACAGTTAAATTGTCTTGTTGTGTTGTCTGTTTCTATGGTGCACTGTGTTTCACCAAATTCGGTGTTTTCCTGTTTGTAGATGGTCTCCTAGGCAACGCATACAGCGTAACCATGGTAACGATGTTTTGTGACGTCATCGCGCAGAAGTTCCGGGTTACCGGAAGGTCGCGTGGTTTTCGCGCATGCGCAATGACTAAAGGAAAACGCCGGTCTTTACTTTTTGCACCTGGGGTAAGTCAATTATTTATTAATTCTATTGCTATATATTGGTGATATTTGTAAATTATATGTATGTCATTTAATCCTGAGGAAGGTCCCTGTGTGGACCGAAACTTCGATTTTCTTATGATTTATGGAATAAATTTATACTTTTTCTACTAAAGACCGTGAGTGCAGCCCTGCAACTTCTGTTTTTGTTCTATCTACATCCCCATGGGAATTGGCACCCGGCAAGTATCATTAAGACAATCTAATAACTTTAAGCAAGAGTGCATGGATTTTTCTATATTTGTATATATATATTGTGACCGAAAGCAAGGAATTGTGCTGGAGGGAATCTATATACCTCCCCAGATTTTGCAAGGATCCTACTTTGTGTAATTCAACCCAGGGAAATGTGTTATGTTATAATGAATGTTGCACTTTAAATATGTGTATATTTGGGCCCTGGGGTGGAGTACTTGGAGAGTAGGGTGGGCCAGTGCTCCACTCCACATTTTGGAAGTTGCTTGTAACCTACAGGTGAGAAGTCCAGTTCCAGAGTTTGAATCCTAATTTAACTCACCTGAAAAGGATTGTCAATTACCAGTGCTATTAAGTACTCCCCTGCCAAGGAAGGAGGGAGATTGTGTTTGGTTTCTGTGAGTGGAAACAGAGAGCTGAAAACCTGAAACAGTAAGGTTGTTTATGTTGGGAAATGGACAAGCCATCCAACCCAGTTAGCTGATTAATTTGTTTAGTTAGTGCTCAGAAGAGCAAGGCTTTTGTTTTGTATATTTTTGTTACCTTTATACCTTACTGTGCATTTATTTGGGAGCCACAATAAAAGAGCAAGTCCTTTTACCTCATCCAGCGTGTGAAGTGTCTCTAAAGCCTGAAAAGACTGTGTGTAACACCTCAATCCCAGGACAAGGTACCAAGGGAAAGGAGTACTTTTGTCACATATGGTGGAGAATGCGGGCAGCACACGGCAAAGTCTGTAAGTAGGGAGAAAGAGACTGATGAGAAAATGGAGGATGTCATGAAAGCTTTGCTCCAGTCCACTGCTGTACAGCAAGAGACAAACAGGAGGACTGCAGAGACTAATGCAATACAGCAAGAGAGCATTTCAATACTGCAGCAGCTTGTACTGGCTCAAAAGGAAAATACAGATGCTTTATTCAAGCAAGTTGAAGCAACACAGGCAGCAGCTCATCAATTGCTCAGAGAGGAGCAGCAGCATGCCACATGTGTAATACAGCAGGAGATCCAGAGTCTATCACAAAGGCTGGCCAGGGATGCCACAGAATCACCACAATGTCCAAAGGTGATCAGAGTGAGTCACTACTTGCAAAAGATGGTATCCACAGATGATGTAGAGGCCTACCTGATGGCATTTGAGCGAACCGCTGAGCGAGAAGGTTGGCCTGAAGTGGAATGGGCAAGTCTGCTAGCACCATTTCTTACGGGTGAATCCCAGAAGACATACTATGATCTGGAACCAGCGGAAGCCAGTGACTACAAGAAGCTGAAAGCAGAAATACTGGCACACCTGGGGGTGACAACAGCCGTCCGTGCCCAGAGATTTCATTCATGGACTTACAGCCTGGATAAAGCGATTCGTTCACAGATGTTTGACTTGATACACCTTGCCAGAAAATGGTTGCAGCCAGAGATCAACTCACCCAGCCGCATTGTGGAGCAACTGGTGATGGAAAGATTCCTAAGAGGCTTACCTATTGGACTTCGTCGGTGGGTCAGCCAGAGCAATCCCCAAACAGCAGACCAATTGGTTGAATTGGTTGAACGGTATATAGCAGCGGGAGAACTGCTTCAACCTTCTGGCCAAGAGAGACCCAAGAATGCGAAAACCTACAAACCCAGCAAATCTGGTAAGACTGTTCCAGGGAAAAGGGGGTCTTTTGATGAGAGAACAGGGTCTTATTACCCAAGAGACATTGTTAAAAGAGAAAAAGACTTTGGGAGGTGGGAAGAGCCTACCAATGAATCAAAAAGTACTAATTATGGTATAAAATGCTTTAAATGCAGAAACTTTGGACATATTGCAAAAGCCTGTCCTGAAAATGTTTAACCAATGGAGTGTAATTTTGGTAATAATTGGGAAGGAATTGCACTTTATTCACAGGTTGTATGTTTTGTGGAAAAAAATGGTTATTTGAATAGTCACCCTGGGTGTACAGTGAATGTGGAGGGAAAAAATATACAGGCATTGCTAGATTCAGGGAGTATGGTTACCCTTCTAGACCAATCCTTATTACAGGATACTCATATTGTTAACTCTGGAAAAGTTGATATTGCTTGTGTGCACGGGGATATACATAACTACCCTACTGCAGATATACTTGTTAAAACCCAGTGTGGTACTGTAAACTGCAGAGTGGGGCTGGTACCAAAACTGGCACATGAGATGATTATTGGAAGGGATTTTCCCCATTTTCTAGACCTATGGGCATGTTTTGAAAACCCATCAGGTGAACAGAATGATGAATTTCCTTTTGCAGATACTCTGGCAGATGAGAGAGATCATGATTATGAGCCTAACAGTATGCAGCACTCCCCTATTAAAACATTAGTTGGTGAAAACCCAGAACAAACTAATGCGGGGCCTTCTAGAAGCTCTGAACCAGATATAGAGTTAGTTGATTTAGAGGTTAGGCCTGGTAACTTCAGAAGTGCACTGTGGTCTGACCCAACATTATTGGTAGCCAGGAATAATATTTCTATAAGGAATGGATCCCCTGTCAATGCAGGGAATTCTCTTATTTACCCTTATTTTGAAGTGGATAATGATCTGTTGTACAGAGTTGAGAAAAAAGAGTCCGTTATTACAAAGCAGCTGTTAGTACCACAAGCCTATTGGCGCACTGTGTTAAACCTTGCACATAGCCACGTTTTGGGGGGTCACCTAGGGGTTGACAAAACAAGAGAGCGTGTTTTGAGGAGATTTTATTGGCCTGGAGTAATCGCAGCTATCAAAAACTACTGTTCGTCATGCCCTGAATGTCAGGTCACTGCGCCCTTTACGGCTTACCGTAGCCCTTTAGTACCCTTGCCTGTTATTGAAGTGCCTTTTGAACGTATTGCTATGGATTTTGTAGGTCCTCTGGTAAAATCCAGTAGGGGGCATCAGTATATATTAGTAGTACTAGACTATGCTGCCCGTTACCCTGAGGCAATACCTATGCGCACAACCTCAGCAAAGTCCATTGCTAAAGAGTTAATGATGATGTTTAGCCGGGTTGGGATTCCCAAGGAGATCCTATCAGATCAGGGTACTCCATTCATGTCCAAGGTTACTAAGGAACTCTGCAAGCTCCTTCACATTAGACACCTCAAAACCTCTGTTTATCACCCACAAACCGATGGTTTGGTTGAGCGATTTAATAAAACGTTAAAGGCTATGCTGCGCAAAGTAACTGATAAAGATGGGAAAAACTGGGACTTTCTATTGCCCTATTTAATGTTTGCCATTAGAGAAGTACCCCAAGCTTCCACGGGTTTCTCACCTTTTGAATTATTGTATGGCAGACACCCCAGGGGATTACTTGACATAGCAAAGGAAACTTGGGAACAAGAAGCAAACCCACATCACAGTGTAATAGAACACATAACTCAGATGCAGGAACGTATTGAAGCCATTATGCCAATAGTCAGAGAACACATGCAAAAGGCTCAACAAAATCAGCAGAATAGCTATAATAAGAATGCTAGAATTCGAGTATTTCAACCAGGAGACCGAGTATTAGTCCTGGTTCCCACAGTAGAGAACAAATTCCTGGCAACTTGGCATGGGCCATATTAGATTATTGAAAGAGTATGAGAGGTAAATTATAAAGTAAGGCAACCAGGTAGAAGAAAGGAAGTGCAAATATACCATGTCAATTTGCTAAAACCATGGAAAGAAAGGGAAGTTCTGGTTACTACTTTTTTTTTTTTTATTGACCCCGAAGTAAATATCTCAGAGACCCTGTCAATACACCAGACAAGGGAAGTTAAGGAGTTTATTAGATTAAATAAAGAGGTATTCTCCCCAGTCCCAGGAAGGACTAGTGTGATTAAACATGACATTTTGACAGAACCAGGAAAAAGGGTCAATCTCAAACCATACAGAATACCCGAGGCTCGCAGAGAAGCTATCAGAGCAGAGGTTAAGAAAATGTTAGATCTTGGAGTCATTGAGTCACAAAGTGACTGGAGCAGTCCAATTGTGCTGGTACCAAAGCCTGATAATACAGTATGGTTTTGTAATGATTATCGCAAACTGAATGCTA